>NC_060974.1:4156502-4271502 GCF_910589235.1 Vespa crabro
CAATAATAACAATAACAATAACAACGACGTAGTCGTATAAACAAGTGCTTCGAAAGGAAGGAGAATGAAATTCGACTCTGATAAAATGTATGTATATGTGTGTTTCTCCTATGTATGTGTGTATGTGTGTGCGTGTGTGTAAGTGTGGTAGAACACGTAGATTTGCTTCCTCTGACTTCGTCAGAAAGTCGTTCAATCTTCCAAAGCTGGTTTCTGTATACTCTAGGAAGAAGATCGATCAAACGAATTTAGAGAGAAAAAGAGAGAAGACAGGAAAGAAAGAAAAAGAGAAAGAGAAAGAGAGAGAGAGAGAGAGAGAGAGAGAGAGAGAGAGAAGATATCCCACTTCGTATACTTAAAGTATTATCTTTTCATGAAAGCTCAAACCATACGTACGTACGTATCAACACATAGATAGATAGAGTAAAGTATAGCAAGTAGAAGTAGAAGTAGAAGTAGGATAGGTAGATATACGTGTTCTAGATTTATGTTCTCTCTTGAAATTTTAATAACGTATCCGAACGAAAATTTTATTCAAATACTTAACGTGATACCTTTCAACAATAATATGATAGTATAGAGAGGATTTTTATATAGGAAAATTTGTAATCGGTTATGAAATTGAATTGTTTCGATAATATTTCGAAGGAAAATGAGAAAATGAGAGAGAGAGAGAGAGAGAGAGAGAGAGAGAGAGAGAAAGAGACAAAAAGAGAGAGAGAGAGAGAGAGAGAGAGAGAGAGAGAGAGAGAGACTAATAAATATGCAGATATTTTATACCCACCCGCTTATCGGACACGCGTTACACACAAACTCTATTATTATTACATACAACGAAATAAACACGCATACATTCGAAATATTACAATCGATTATGCAGCGCGATATTTATCCTCGATATAATGTAATCCAATTTTTACGCGTATTTACAATAAAAAAATGATAATAATAATAATAATAATAATAATGATAATAATAATAATAAATAAATAAAGAATAAAAAAGAAAGACAAAAGTAAAACAAAAATATTATGTGACTTGAAACTTATCCTCATTACTTTATATACATATTTTTTTTTTTTACTATTCCCATAATACTGTTTAATTAAATATAATAGTATATTAGTTATACCATAACTAGAGTGTACTGTAATTAGATATAGATAGGTGTATCAAGTTATATTTTTTTGCGTATAGAGTATAATATAATAATTATATTATAAATACATTATATCATTAATGTAGTATAGTAGTACATCATACTACTATAGCTATACTACATTATGGAATAAATACAGTATACCGTAACTTCACGTATAGTATACACTATACTATTTATATTATAACTATATAATACTATAGTAATATACTAGTTATAACTATAGTATACTGTTACTGCATGTAATGATATACTAGTTACTATATAACTATAATATACTATAACTACATATATAATATATATATATAGTTATAATCACAGGATACTCTGAGACTATAATTATACACACACACACACACACTTACATAAAACTAATAAGTAGCAAAGTAATATTAACTCATAATCTCTTGGGAGAAAAAGAAAAAGAAAAAAAAAAAAAAAATAGAAGAGAGAAAGAAAAAATAACTTTCAACACAAACATACGAATAAGTTTTATGATAGAAATAATGTAATACCTATATTCCATATTAATTTTCAAGTAACATGACATTTATATAGGGGGAGTTAATAATCTCACCACATGTCGACGATCTTTTCTTAACTCGACAAAAGAGTCAACGACGACGAACTCTCTTACATAGTCTCTCTCTCTCTCTCTCTCTCTCTCTCTGCCTCTACATATGTAGATACATGAACGTATATAAGTAAACGAGAGGTGGCGCGCGTGTACGCGTTCCAGAAGAATGTAAGGACACGAAGAGGAACAAGCAGAACTGCGGATAAGAAGGGATCTACGCCGAGGACAATCACCCGAGAGAGGAGGCCGTTCCTGTTGTGATAGGACAAAAAGTACAAAACGATTCGTCTCCCTCCTCATCCCACCACCTCACCTCATTCCACCTCATCTTACCCCACCTTACCATCTCATCCTCCGCCATCCACCACTATCTCTGGATAGAGGATGAGAGCAGGTCGAGGAGCAGAAGGGTGAGCATAGGGGGAGGGCGGGCGGTCGGACGGTTGGGGAAAGGGGGAAGGAGGAAGATTGGAGGAGGGACGGAGAAAGAATTTCAGAAAGGAAAAGCTTCGACTTAAACGAACACGAGATTGACCTGAGAAAAATTCCATGAGAATTTGCTAACCTCTCCTCAAACCTCCCTTATCCCCTCCCTCGTTCAGCACGCGACTCACAGAGCTCGCTACCAATCTTCATCCCCCTCAAACCATCCATATACCCATTCCCAAACCCATACCCCCACCCTCACTTCTTCATTTATTATCCGTTCACCTTATATTCTCGTTTTGATTTATCGATGACAAGAAAGAAAAGAAAAGTAACTCAAAGGAGAGAAAGGAAAGAACTGAAGTTTTCTTCCTTTTTTCTTTTCTCTCTCTCTCTCTCTCTCTCTCTCTCTCTCTCTCTCTCTCTTTCTTTCTTTCTTTCTTTTTTTTAATACATAAGCAATATTTAATCCTCCGTAACTTTGTTTGAACTCACGCTAAGTCTGCCTGTGTGTGTGTGTAAATATTTTAAGTTTGATTTTTGATTTTATTGACGAAAGATGAATTATTAATTCACGTACCATAAGAAGATTGTAATATTCTTTTTATATATTTATTACTATATACTTATATAGTAGAAGTATACTACGTAATTCTGAGAGAGTATAAAAATATATATATATAATACTTATTAAATATTTATATATTAATAATATAATATCCTCAGAGATATTATTATATTTTTAATATATATATTAATTAATTTTATTTTCCAAGATATAAACAAACATTCAAAGTCACAAAGGATTAACTGATATTTAATAAATAATCTCTGACTATTGTAAATCATTGATCGATCAATTTCTAATCTTCTTACGTTTAATCACTGTAATATCTTTGTAATCCTTTAAAAGAAAAAAAAGAAAGAAAAAAAAAAGAAGAAGGAAAGAAAAATAAAAGAAAGAAAAGAGAGAGAGAGAGAGAGAGAGAGAGAGAGAGAGAGAAAAAAAAGCAAGAAGATCGAACCATCATCGATCGATCCATCGATCATGAAGAAGTTCACCGTAAAGGTACGGAAGCTGCGTATCTAACAGCGAGACCGGTTTAAAGCACGTTTGAAGCTCCCACCCCCTCCTCTCCCGTTCTTCCTCTCTCTCTTTCACTCTCTCTCTCTCTCTCTCTCTCTCTCTCTCTCTCTTTCTTTCTTTCTTTCTTTTTTTTAATACATAAGCAATATTTAATCCTCCGTAACTTTGTTTGAACTCACGCTAAGTCTGCCTGTGTGTGTGTGTAAATATTTTAAGTTTGATTTTTGATTTTATTGACGAAAGATGAATTATTAATTCACGTACCATAAGAAGATTGTAATATTCTTTTTATATATTTATTACTATATACTTATATAGTAGAAGTATACTACGTAATTCTGAGAGAGTATAAAAATATATATATATAATACTTATTAAATATTTATATATTAATAATATAATATCCTCAGAGATATTATTATATTTTTAATATATATATTAATTAATTTTATTTTCCAAGATATAAACAAACATTCAAAGTCACAAAGGATTAACTGATATTTAATAAATAATCTCTGACTATTGTAAATCATTGATCGATCAATTTCTAATCTTCTTACGTTTAATCACTGTAATATCTTTGTAATCCTTTAAAAGAAAAAAAAGAAAGAAAAAAAAAAGAAGAAGGAAAGAAAAATAAAAGAAAGAAAAGAGAGAGAGAGAGAGAGAGAGAGAGAGAGAGAGAAAAAAAAGCAAGAAGATCGAACCATCATCGATCGATCCATCGATCATGAAGAAGTTCACCGTAAAGGTACGGAAGCTGCGTATCTAACAGCGAGACCGGTTTAAAGCACGTTTGAAGCTCCCACCCCCTCCTCTCCCGTTCTTCCTCTCTCTCTTTCACTCTCTCTCTCTCTCTCTCTCTCTCTCTCTCTCTCTCTCTCTCTCTCTTTACTCTTTCGTAGCACGCGATGATAACAATGACAGCGTACTTTATATCATGTAATAACGTAAAAACGAAGCGCCGATAATAGACTCGTAGCTTGTCCTCTCTCTCTCTCTCTCTCTCCCTCTCTCGCTCTCTCTCTCTCTCGCTCTTACTTATTCTTTCTCTCTTTCTCTTCCTCACCTACAACAATGCCGTTCGCGCTCGCACTAATCTCTTCGATAAATTACGTCCCGTCGTCCATTGCAAAAGGAAAGAAAAAAAAAGGAAAAAAAAAAAAAAAAAAAAGAAACGGTAGGGATGATAGTTAGCAGAGTTAACGAGAAACGAAAAGGATAAGCGTGTCTCCACCACCCAAACCTCCCACATCGATATAACTGAGGTTTACAGGTCGTCGCTAATTTTTACGAATTTTTTTTCGAATATTCTCATTTTCTCTTATTCTCCTTCTTTTGATAAACTTCGTTGAGTTAAAAAAAAAAAAAAAGAAAAGAAAAAAAAAGAAAAAGAAAAAATCGAACCGTTCAAAACATTAAATTCAAATATAAAATTAATATAAAGTAATATTATTTGAAGTAAACTTGACATAGATGCGTATGCGTATACGAAGGATACGATTCGATATTGAATTAAAAATTAATTAAATACTCCAACAACTTCAACAGATACACATATGCACGCACTAGCGCGCGCGTGCACACACGATTATATAACGTATATAATGTATACGCTCTGTTTTATGATAGTGAAGGAAAAAAGAAAAAAAAAAAAAAAAAAAAAAAAAAAAAAGAAGAAGAAGAAAAGAAAGGAAAAACAGAAAGAAAAAAAATGGCAAACATATGGAGGTGAATAAATGATCGTATAAAAATAAGGGGTGGGAGTGGTGATGGGGGAAGAAAAAAACAAAATGAACAAACAAGAATGAAAAAAAAATAAATAAATAAATAAATAAACAATTTTTACTAAAGTGATGGAGATTCATGATATTTTGAAATAAGTCGGTTTAAGTATGTAATACATTCTCTCGCGAGGTTACGCGATAACAATAAGTTTAATAATGCGAAAAATGGAGTTCGGTAATTACTAGTCGAACAATGCTGCCTTGTAAAACGAACGACGACGACGACGACGACGACGAAGTGACAACGTCGTCGTTATCATTCTTTCTTCACGAATAATTTGCAATGGAAATAATTGCTCGACATTGTCGTTTGATAACGCAAAAACATTTGTGAAAATCCATCCGTTAGACGAATATTTTTTAACATTATATTTCGTTAATAATAATATATATATATATAATATTAATGAGAGAGAGAGAGAGAGAGAGATTCTAATCTAATATTTTTTATATTTCTAATAATATTCTTAATATTAAAAATCCTAATTTAACAATTTATATATTAACAAAATATACATTATAAAAATATTAAGTTCATTCTAAGAATAACAAAAATATATTATAAAAGTGTTAATCCAATATATTGTATATTAAAAAAATTCTAAACTCATTTCTTCAAACGATTTTTCTTTTTTTTTTTTTTTTCGTATCTTTTTACAAGACATTATAAAGTCATTAAGATGACACAAAGAAAGAAAGAAAGAAAGATAGAGTGAGAGAGAGAAAAGAAAATTCCAAAAACAAAAAAGAAAGAATGAATTTGTCATTAATTACACTAACTATATAATTGATTCGCGATTACAATCTTTTATTTAATTTTATTATATATATATATATATATATATATATATATATAATATAATATATATTGACTTTTGGAAACATCTTTTTAACTTTATATTAAATCGTTCTCATTTAATCTTGAAACGAGATGCACAAACGCCTTTATGTTTCTAAGTCTCGTGTCACCTACTATCATGCAAATGACACGTCGAACGACTAAGGAACAAGTTTATAAAAAGATTTACAATCTCTTCGTGTTTAGAGGAACTCGTACGATGCTTATTACAAGTAAGGGAGAAAAAAAAAAAAGAAAAGAGAAAAAGAAAATAAATGTTCGATGTAAAAACAAAGACGTCATGTCAATTTAATATGTAAATGATCACTCTAACATGAAAGATAACAATTTTCATACTAATAAAATGCTGATTATAACAATTTCTTATATATATATATATATATATGTCTAAAAAGAGTCTCTTTTTTTTACAATTGACGATGACTTTTGCAATAAAAATTTCTTACAATAAATTAAAAAATAATTCAAGATTCAAGGAATTTTCATTCATCCGATGATAAGAAATTAAATGATTAAATAAATGATATTGTATGTAAATTTTAAAATGAAACTCCATCATCGTATATAACCTCAACTAAAAACTTTTTACATTACAAATGTATCGTTAATTAAATTTTATCGCTTCGTAGAATTTGCTCGGTTGAATTGATATTCGTGTATATGCTTATGGATTCTTGTCTCTTTTTTTTTTTTCTTTTTTTTCTTCTTTTTTTTTTTTCCTTCGACACGCGCATAATTTCAAAACGATTGACAGTTTTGATTATCACATGAATTTGTTTTCAGAACCGATAAAAAGACAGTAATGCAAAGCAGTATTAATGTGTATATTTATATTTACATACACGCATATATATATATATATATATATTATGTATGTATGTATGTATATATGTATGTGATTTATTGGCGGGAAACTGAAAAATGGTGGATCGTTCAAAAAAAAAAAAAAGAAAAAAAAATATGTATATACGTATGTATGTATGCGTGTATGTATATATAAAGTCAAATGTTGTTTGACTTATCGAAGCTTTACTTAACGACAACGATTAGACGGCTATGTAACAAGGTCAGTCAATCGATATTCGTATTATCGAAAGTTTAAGTGTAGGCGCTAAATGATGTTACAGATGTGCAATTATATAAAAATGGAGGGGAGGAAAAAAAAAAAAAGAAAGAAAGAAAAGCACCAAAAAAAAAAAAAAAAAAAAAAAAAAAAAAAAACCTAATCATATTAATACTGTTTACCGACTAGACAAAACCGTATCGATCCAACGAGCTCTGTCATTGAGTATTTTAAAACGTTCCGTCGTACCGTAAACGATTTAATCGGTCAAAACGTGTTGAGTAACTCTCGTAGCAATCTCATTTTTGCGTATATCTCCAGGGGAAAAAAAAAACAAAAAAGAAAAAAAAGAAAAAGAAAAAAAAATTCGATTGAATTGAAGAAGGGCAGAAGAAGGAGGAGGAGGAAGATAAGAATTCAAATTTGGATATCGCAAAAAAAAAAAAAAAAAAAAGAGGAAAGAAAAAAAGGGGGGGAAGAAAAAAAAAGGAAGAAAGAAAAGGAAAAAAAAAGAAAGAAAAAAGAAAAAGATAAGAACAAATTATTGAGATAACGAAATACAAAGATATCAATAGAGAGTTCTATTTATGGAATCGTTGTTGAATGAACGATTACGATTATTTCCATGGATGTTATTTAAAACGATGCCGATTTCTAAATATCAATTGGATTTGATCTTCTCTCCGTGTTATGTTGTTATATTATTATAGCTATCATATATACACGATCTTAACACATTGTCTACCTTATCTCTTACAGAAGGTTGCTCGACCTGGTGTTTGTGCGGTGGTAGGAAAGGAAAAAAGAAAAAAAAAGAAAAAAAGAGAGAGAAAAAAAAAGAAAAGAAAGCAAGAGAAAGAGAGAGGAGAGAGAGAGAGAGAGATGGGAGAGGGATAGAGAGAGAGAGAGAGGGGAGAGAGAGAGAGAGAAAGAAGGAGAAGCCCTGATTCGTAGGAGGGCAAAGAACGTTAGGTGTCTTATATAGGAAAGGGACCCTCGGGAGATCGATCTCCGTCGTTCTCCGGCTGATTCTCAGACGCTGAGAGTTCGAGTCGTTCGTCGGTCCTCTCCTCCTCTCTTCTCCTCTCCTCTCCTCGACATCTCCTTTCCTCTTCACCTCCTCTCTCCTTCGTTCTCTCTCTCTCTCTCTCTCTCTCTCTCTTTCTTTCTTTCTTTCTTTCTCTACCAAGTCGCGTACTACTACACGAAGAAGCTGATACGAACGAGTCCGATGATGCTTCGGCACGTACAACACATATATATATATATATATATATACACACACAAATATATATTATGTATACGTGTGTGTGTATGTGTATGTGTGTAATATATATATATATATTCTCCGCATTCTCCTTTTCTCCTTTTCGTCTCTTCTACGTTCGAACGAGAGAAAGAACGTTCGGCATCGAATTTCGAGACGACCAGTTCCGAGTCCTCTCTTTCTTTCTTTCCTTCTCTTTCTTTGAGATGATACTCGATCGCTTTCGAATAAATCATGAAAAAGAATAATGAAAAAAGAAAGAAAATGAGAGAGGGGAAGAAAGAGAGAAAGAGAGAGATAAGTAGTAACATTTTCTTTCGTTCATCCTTTTTCCCTTCTTCTTCTTCTTCTTTTTTTTCTTTTTTTTTTTTTTTTTTTTAATCCAATTTGTACATGATTATGTGTGTATGTATGTGTACATATATACATATATACATACATACATACATACATATATATATATATATATATATATATATATATAGATTATACTATATACGTATATAAAAATTTTGTGCAGGTTTTGCAGTAATTTTTTTTTTTCTCTAGTAAATGTTATCTTTACAGAGAAAAATTATTGAGAATTTTTCAGATGAAAAAATTCTTGAAGGTAATTTCAAATCTCGCAGGTTTTCGTTTACAAAAAAAAAAAAAAAAAAAAAAAAAAATAAAATAAAATAAAATAAAATAAAATAAAATTAAAAAAACAATTTCAATACTGTTTGGACAGCTTTGACACAATCACCATTTGGACGATCCAAATTCTAAAGCCATAGAAAGACAGTGCTCGTTTGTTTTAATGATTAGATAAAAAAAAAAGAGAGAGAGAGAGAAACAAAGGAAGTTTCTGATGACGAGAACGAACGAGTGAAGTTTCTACTAGCTAAGATTTTCGATACTGCTTGACCTTTTCTCTCTATACTCTTCTCTCTTAGAAGAATATTCCCTAGAAAATGTAGATTTTCTTTTTTATAGACTGTGAATAAAAAAAGAACGAAATGGAAGAAGCAAAAAAACAAAAACAGGATTTTCATATATATATATATGTGTGTGTAAAATAATTTTTAATGAGAAAAGAACTGACTGACGTATTAAAGAGAGACCTTGTAAATTATATCGACATAAACCATCCATTTGTCCGATAAATCAGATTACAATAATAATCTAATATGTCGATCGCGAATAAATAGAATAATCAATCAATCTCGTTCGTGCACTTATTTATTTCAATATCTAAATTTATATTTTCATTGTCTTAAAAAATACGATTTAGGTTAGGTTCAACAAGATAACGTATTTTGAACCTTTAGATTCGTGTAACCATACTGGCCGATAGATATCCGTCGATAATATTGTAAGGAGTACCAATTTCATGGTTAAGTCTAATTAATAATTTCTTAATATCTTAATGAGAAAGAGAAAACGAGATAGGTAGATACACAGATAGAGAGAAAGAGAAAAAGAAAAAATAAGACATTGATACCTCGAGTTCCTCGTAGGTGCGGAAGGCGAGGATGGCGAATCCGTCGATGATGTCTTCCTCGAAGGGAGGTTCCTTCTGATTATTGGTGGCCGCTGCCGCGGCGGCTGCGGCAGCGGCTAGGGAAGACTTCTTCCTAGGTCTGGGAGGTCGAGGTGGCCTCGGTGGCCTCGAGTGTCCACCGTCGCGAGAATGCGCGTTCCTGGATAGTCCACCAAGTCCAGATAATCCAAGTGGACCACCAGTACCAGTACCGGCACTAGCACCACCAACAACACCACCGACACCACCACCGACACCACCAACACCACCAACACCACCAACACCACCTCCACCTCCTCCACCACCACCACCACCACCACCACCGCCACCGGCTGGATGATTATCCTCGTCCTCGCCACTATGACTATCTTCCTCGTCGTTGGGTGGTCTCTGTCTAATCGTTTGCTGTTGACTTTGTTGATTCTGTTGTTGTTGCAGTTGTTGTTGTTGTTGTTGTTGTTGTTGGTGGCTGTGTTGTTGTTGATTCTGCTGTTGATTTGATTGTTGCTGCTGCTGCTGTTGTTGTTGTTGCTGCTGCTGTTGTTGTTGTTGTTGTTGCTGCTTGGCATTAACGAGGTTTTCCCTTTGCGCCAGCATACGCAGGGCTCGTTCTCGTCTCCGATTCCTTTGATTCCTCTGCTTCGCCTCGATCTCCATACCGAGGCACCACCACAGTGGCCTTTGCCTCCTCGGCGGCGGCGGGAGCGGCGGCGGCGGCGGCGGAGGCAGAGGCGGATGAAGCGGCGGTGGCGGCGGTAGCAGCAGCGAGGACGACCAGGAGGAAGAGGAGAAGGACGACGACGAGGAGGAGGAGGAAGAGGAAGAGGAGGAGGAGGAGGAGGAGGAGGAGGACGACGACGGCGACGCCGGCGGCGACGACGAGTCGGGCAACGGCAGCACCGCGTCGCGAGACAACTCTTTTAACAGCGCCGGCAGCTACTCATCGAGATGAGGATGATGCTGGGAGAGGTCGCCTCCTCTGGTGATGATGGCCACGACGAGCATCGGAAATTTGAATAAGCCCAGTGGTAATCGTAGACTTGCATATTTCGTACTCGATATTAAGAAGAGAAAGACAGATAGATAGATAGAAAGAGGATACAGAGAGAGAGAGAGAGAGAGAGAGAGAAAGAAAGAAAATTAGAGATAGAGAAAGAGAGATACAAATAGAGAAAGAAAGAGAGAGAGAGATATGGAGGAAGAGAGAGGAGAAAGAACACTGCTTCAGGGTGCACACTCGCGAATTCTCTGACGGGGGCACAGTCAAGGTGCGCGCGCGCGCGCGCACACAGAGCTCTTTTCTTCCTTCCTTCCTTCCTTCCTTCCGTCCTTCCTTCCTTCCTTCCTTCCTTCCTTCCTTCCTTCCTCTTTCTACCTTCCTCTTTCTTCCTTCCTTCCTTCCTTCCTTCCGTTCGACAAGCTGGCCGAAAGTTTTTGTACGGAATGCGACGTACTGGCGGCACACGGTGTGTCACATCGATCGCGCGCTGCTGAGGAAGAGGAGAGAGACAGAGAGAGAGAGAGAGAGAGACAGAGACAGAGAGAAAGAGGGGAGACAGAGAGGGAAGGGGGAGTGAGTGAGTTAGAGAAAAAGAGAGAACAGATAGGATAGAAAGAGTTCGGTGCGTGGCGAGGAGGCACGCGAAACTCGCACGCGAACCACGCACGCACTTAGGGACACGCACGTACAGAGAAAGAGACAGAGAGAATGTATGTATGTGTGTGTGTGAGAGAGAGAGAGAGAAAGAAAGACACACACACAAACGTAATCGAGTGCCTTGCAAGTGTACGAAGGAGAGAGAGAGAGAGAGAGAGAGAGAGAGAGAGAGAGAGAGAGAGAGAGATTGAGAGGAGCACACGTAGCGAATATATATATATATATATATGTATGTATGTATATATATATATACTCACTATCTCACTACTAACTGCTGGTTGCTCCTGCTGCTACTGCTGCTACTGCTTCTATCACTACTATTATTTAACTAACACACAACAGTACCAACATCAGCATCATCATCACTACCACCACCACCACCACCACCACCACCACCACCACCACCACCAGCACCAGCACACCACCACAACACTCCCGTAAGAAGGTTGGAGCAGGCGCGCGCGCGCGCGCTCGCCCGCTAAGTACGACGAGTAAATCCGTTCGAGGGAGACCGGGGGAGGTGGAGGAGGAGGAGGGCGGTTCGGGTAGCCGCGCGTAGAGTTTGACACACGGAGACGTTGTCGTTCGTATTTAGTTGTTTTTTAGTTGATATTATTATTATTATTATTATTATTATTATTATTATTATTATTATTACTATTACTATTATTATTATTATTATTATTATTATTATTATTATTATTATTGGGCGCAATGTACAATATACTCCTATCGCGTATCACAGAAGAAACGATAGTTCCACGATTACGATAGGTAAAATTGTTGTTTCTGTTTTCGTCGTTGACTTAAGAACGCAACGAGCAATCATCGTCTGCGTCATTGTCATTGTCATCGACTTTGTCCTCGTCGTCGTCGTCGTTGTTGTTGTTGTTGTTGATGTTCTTCTTCTTCTTCTTCTCACTTTCCTTCTTTTATTTTCTTCTTCTTTCCTCTTTTTTCTCGCCAGCTCCTTAACTCTCTTAACCTCGTCCACGTTCTCTTCTTCTTCTTCTTTTTCTTTTTCTCCTTCTCCTTCGACGTCGTCGTCGTCGTCGACGTCGACGACGACGTTCTCTTCTCCTTCCTCCTCTTCCTCCACCACTAAATCCGCTAAAACCGACGTCGACGTTGCCGTCGTCGTCTTCGGTTTCTCTGTCTTCGACGACGTCGTCGTCGTCGTCGTCGTCGTTGCCGTCGTTGCCGTCGTTTTAACTAATAATTTTATCACTATTATTGTTGTTATGATGATGATGATGATGATGATGACGACGAGAAGCACCACCACCACCACCACCGCCGCCACCTTCTCCACCACCACCACCTCCACCTCCACCACCACCACCACCACCACCGCCACCACCACCACCAGATACACGATCGCTACCGCCGTCGTCGGGCGACTGTTGCTGCTGTTACTCGTTTAAATCCTGTCGTAGCACCAAATATTATTATTATTATTCCGGTCGAGTTCGAGGTTATCCCCGTTTTCCTCCTCTTCCTTATCTTCGTCGTCGTTGTCGTAGTTGTCGTTGTCGTTTTTGTTGTCCCCGTAATCCCTCTAACTTTTCTCAATGTCCACCTTAGAAACGTCTTATTATTATTAACCTTCGATATTATTATTTCGTAACACGAGGTGGTATATAATATACGATCAATATTATTAAACGGCGATTTAAAACGAAGACTATCGGTCTGTATTTGTCGAATGCACCCCGTTAGGGCACGTAGTAGACCGATGATGATTGTTTGGAATGGCGGATCGAACGGGCACGCACGGTTGCCGCATCGTGTGGTAAAAATGGCCGCGACCTGACCGCACACACTCTACACACACGGCGGCGAACCAGACCGATCTATGTCCGTCACGGTAATACGGCCTCCCGTTGGCTTTTACGATTGGTGATCATCCTTGGCACACGTTAGACACGTTTGTGCCCACCGTCACGGGCCAAAGATATGCGACAGCGCCGGCACACGCCCCGAATTACGCGCGAACGACGCGACGGATCTTCTCTAAGCGCTGCTGCTGTTGCTGTTACTGCTGCTGCTGCTGCTAGTGCTGCTGCTGCCGTGCTGTGCTGCCGCTGCCGATGCTGCTGCTGCTGCTGCTGCTCCTCCTGCTGCTCCTTCGTACCACGGCTATGCATTTCTGTCATCCGCTTTTCACCCTCTCTCTCTCTCCCTACTTCTAACCCTATTGCCATCGCACTCCATTTCCTTACTCTCTCTCTCTCTCTCTCTCTCTCTCTCTCTCTCTCTCTCTGTCTCTCTATTCAACTATCTATCTCTTCTTCTTTCTCGCTTTACTAACTCGACAATATGGCGACAGTACAATATGGCGTTCGTACGCTCGTTCGCCGTAAGAGGCACTAAGCACGGTCAAGATACTCCGTCTGGAAAGTTAGGTTAGCTTAGATTAGTTCCTTCGTTCTTATTGGTCGAACGGTGAAAATCGTGAGAAACATTATGAATTTTGTCCAATTAATGGTCAGTTCATATTCCGGTAGTCATTCGCTTGTGATTGGTTCGTCGATCTTACACCGGAATAGACTTTATTCGATATATTTATTTTTAGGTTAATTTTTATATACATTTGTTGTAATATCAGATCTAATGTTTAGAGAAGAATTGTTTACAAAGGATTGATACAATAATGAGAAATAGATACAGATATGAAGAATGATAGTTATATAGGTTTGATTTCAATATATTTTTGATCGTTAGATAACGAATACGTTTTAATCGCATTACTAAAATATATAACCTATGACTCGTCAAAATAAATTAATGTTAAAGTAATTATTAATCGATAATAATTGAATAATTTATTTACACGATACGATAATTTTCTATAGTCTATTTTATTATCGACGGTAGATATTGACGTTTATAATATAAAATTTTACCATGATTCATTTGACGGCGCCACATATTTGTCATTACTTTTGTACATTTCATTTTTCATTAGCATTTCTTTCGTGATTTTTCAGGTACGCCGAAATACGAGTGTGATTCCTTATGCAGAATTATTGAAAAAAAAGAAAAAGGATATTCCATGAATTATATTAATTATCAAAAACAAATGATAAATAGTAATTGAAGTTTAATTTTCGCTCGTAAAATAATACTACATCGTTTCGTTGGGATACACGTAAAAAAAAAAAGAAAAAAAAGAAAAAAAAAGAGAAACAAGAAAATGTACGTGAAAAATTAATGTCCATTTAATGGCATTTTAATCAAACAATTAACAACTACCATTGTAAAATTGAAATTCTTAAAATGCATCATCGTGTAGATTGACTTTTTTTCTTTGTTTCTTTTTCTTTTTCAGCCAAAGAAAAAAATATTTACGAGTACACATCTGTATCAACTCGAGATCGTATATATTTTATTAACAGGTTCAACGCAGCTGCCATATTTAACAATTTTTCAAATTTATTTATCGTAGCAATTAAATGGCGGCTTTAAACGATGCACGATATCGTCAGCATAGTGGTATACATATATTTTTTACGATTCGTGTCAATTTTATTCGACCGTTTTAGGACATCGACAAAGCCGACGACGAATCCTTATAGGTAAAACTCGTCTTGACTGTTCCTGTATGATGTGGGTCGCCATCTTGTCTACCTACACACACACACACACACACAGAGATACATAACACATACATACATAATTTTGTACCTTTACATCAACGTCAGACAAAGTGTCCTGATTCTTATCTCCGGTTTGTAAAGAATATTTCAAGTCTTATCGATATTGTAAAGCTTCTTAACAGAAAGGAAAAAAAAAGAAAAAAAAAAAAAAGAAGAAGAAGGAAAGAAAAGGAAACTCACTTTCTAAAGAAATTTATTCTTTCGATCTTTCGTCATGACCAACTAACCAGTAAGTACATTTATTGCACTCAGGTAGAAAATATTCAATGGTTTGTAAATACTTAAAGGAACCATCAGTATTCGAAATAATTTTATATTGATCCATAAATCTATCATATTTTCTCCTTTTCCTCAGGTTCTTCATATGTTTTAACAAAATATACATTTTCGTAGAATTTTCTTGACAGGACAGAAAGAAAGACAGAAACAAATTGTCTTGACAAATCCGATTAAGATTTTAAATGACTTCGAATTAAGATTTATTACTTTGAGATCTTTTATTGTCTGGTTTTATTTGTTCTCGTAATAAGCGAAATAAAACCTCACCGAGGTTTATTTAATTTTTAAACGAATTTTCAAAAATCCATAGATTTCGTCGAATAACATTTACAAATAATGAATAATAGATTTTTTTTTTTATCTTCTTGATGTTAGAAGAAAGAGAAAAAGAAAAGGGACAAAATTTTCGAAGGAACATTTTCAAAGAAAATCCATAAAATTGAGACATTAAAACATATTAACTATTGACATATAAATCTTATCAGCAATCAAGAGGATTGGCTTTACTTACGTCGTTACTTACATTTAAGGACTGGTTAAAAGAAAATCGAAAGAGTATGAGCAAACACATCGAGTTATTTGAAATTCTTTGAGGCTTACATCCGACAGGATACAGTTAATGTAAATGAATGATTGTTCATATTTATAATGCATTAGTTCGCCTCGAATACAAATCGTTTATTACCAAATTGGGTAACATCTATTCCAATAAAAAAAAAAAATAAAAAAAAAAAAGAGAAAGAAAAAATATTCTTTCGATTATAACATTTCGATAAATATAAACTGAGTGGATAAACTCTTATGATATCATCGTATAAAAATATTACATTTTATTTACAATCATTAGACGTTTCTAAGAAGTTAAAAGATGTTTATTTAGAAACGTTTCTAAGAAACATTTCTAGAAAGGTTAAAAGTTATTTGTATAGAATAATGGCATCGTAAACGTTCGAATAAATATCGAAAAACCTTGAGACAACGCCCAGAAAGTGAGATTTTCTTTCTTCAAAAAGAAATTCCCAAAAAAAGAGAAACTCAAATGTTTTCAAAAGAATCGTAAAATATTTCTATACAAACGAAATCCATTGTAAACGTACAGGTTTATGATGTCGGAAGCGATGAAAATCAAGTACGACCCATTGACCGATTTCATTAAAATTGAAGCCCGAGGGCTCTCAACAGGTTGATCGAACATACACGTTCGATTATTTTAACGATACGATTCGCGTGATACGAAAGCGCAAGCGCGTTTAGACTCGCGGGTACGAAGCCGATTGGTCAGCGATAGATCGAGCAATTGACTTCGTGTCGTTTCGTTGATCTTCGAGTCTTATCGTATCGGCTCGCGCGCGTTCCGTGGATCCCGTCGATCAGAAAGTACGCGCCGTGTTGCGGACAGTATCGCGGCCGCTACGCCAGGCACGCAACTATATTACGCGGGAATTTATCCTTTTTTTTTTCTCTTCCTCTTTCTCTTCTTCTTCTCCCTCTTCTTCTACTTCTTCTTCTTCTACTTCTTTTTTTTTTTTTTTCTTTTTATATTTTTACTTTTCCTTTCTTGTCATCTATAAGAATTCTAACGTTCGAGTGCTCATTTTTTTCTTTTCGTTTTTTTTTTGTTTGTGTTTTTTTTTGTTTCCCATTTTTTCCTCGTAAAAACGTCGTCCTCGTTAATTCTTTTAATAAGAATTTTGAATAAGAATTTTTATCGAGGAATTTGCGATCTTTCGTTTCTTTCTTTCTTTTTCTGTTTTTTTTTTTTTTTTTTTTTTTTTTTTTTTTTAAACAAACAGTTTAAAAAAAAATTTGTGATTTACTCGAGTCGATCGAAATAACAGGTGAGTTAATACCGATTTGTTTCTCTCTCTCTCTCTCTCTCTCTCTCTCTTGTATTTCGTTAATTAATTTATCTATCTAACATTCCACGCGTTAGAAAAGATATTTGTAAAAAAAGAAAGGAAAGGAAAAAAGGCAAACAATTGTTTCGATGCAATAAGAATATTTAAACTTTCGAGAAAATTCGTCTATTATTTCGCGGTTGGCTTTTTCTAACAAACGATAGATATTGTCGGCCGGTTACGTAATTTACCGTGTACGGTAGAAACGATGGGAATCTTCTCAGTTGCATTCAATGCGAAATGCTGACACGTTCGGAGTTTTCAATGTAATGAAACGACACGAAAGAACATGACACATGTTTCTTTGGAACGTTCGATTATATCACGATCGATCATTTATACTGAATGAAATTACAAGAATGAGATAACACCGAGAACAACGAGATAGAAGAAAAATTTTGATATTTCAATCGATCCGAATGACGATTGCGAGAATGATGAAAAAAAAAAAAAAAAGAAAAAAAAAAGAAAAGAAAAAAAAGGAACGACGAAAATTAGCTTAGAAAACATTTCGACAAATGCTACATATCACTTTTTCCTTTTCTTTTTTTCTCCCCTCTTCAGATATTATCCGTTCTTCTACGAATTTCTTTTTCCTCTCTTTTTTTTCTTTCTTTCTTTTTTTTTTTTTCATTCTCCTTTTCGCTCGATTTAAATTTAATGATGCAAAAAGATCCGCAAAAGTTCGCGCTTATTTATTTTCATTCAAAATGGCGACGTCCTTGGAGAGGTCACGTGTTCAGTGTCGCGCCCATATCACCCACGACAGAGTCCATCCGAATGTCCACCTGCGTGCTCCGCTTACCAATCCGCTTGTCGTCCTCTACCGCGCATTCAAATCACTGGACTTTGCTATACGATGATTCAGTTCGCTGACTATATTAACTATACCTTTAGAACACCTATGAGAGATTCTTTATGATTATTATTATTATTAAAAAGAAAAAGAAGAAGAAGAAGAAAAAAAAAATATATATATATATATAATATATATAAAAGATTAGAAGCGCATCAAAAAATTGATTCCGACGAGTTTGAAAGATTTGCTTTCTTTATTCTATCAATTTTTTCTTTTCAATGAGGATTATTAAAAAAAAAAAAAAAACAAAAAAAAAAGAAAGAAAAAAAATGAGATAGAACAAATGCGCGATGTTTAACTCGAACACGATTACGGTATAGTAAACGCATCAATTACGTCAAGTTGAGTAATCAAACACTACTACGAAGCTCTCTCTCTCTCTCTCTCTTTGTCTGTCTCTCTGTCTCTTTGTCTCTCTCTCTCTTGCCCTCGTCAAGTTATTTGGTTTGATACGCATGACGCATTACTGACGTCACATGCATATCCTACAAATATAATAAAGTAATAAAGTTAACATGATCTTTCTTACTGTAATTGATAAAGAACATGTGTGCCATTTAATAGAATAATCATATAATCGTCATGATTTATGTTAGATCAATCTCGAATCTCAATGTTCGCATCATTCCGTCACCATTTTTTTTTATTTATGTTTTTTTTTTTTTTTTTTTTTATATTCTTTGTAAATCGATTGTATGATTCCCTTAAAACGAAAATATTATTCAAATTCACTTACGTAAAGTACCTAGTAATATCTATCGAATAGAAAAGAGGGATAGGAAAGATAAACAAATGAAAGAAAAAAAAAATAAAAAAAAAGAAAAGAAAAAAAAAAGAAAGAAAGAAAAAAAGAAAAAGAAGAAAAAAAAGATCTGAACGCTTACGTACTTGTCCCTGGCGCGACAGGGAGAGCACGTGCGTAATTTCAACCGCAAGGACGCAAGTGAACACTGGCGTAGAAATAATTTATTTATTGTACATGATGATCCATTCGAAGATCGACCTTTCTATATATTATTTTTTACTCGACGATAAAGAGAGAAAGAAAGAAAGAAAAAAAAAAAAAGAAAAATAGGATGAAAGATAGTGCAGTACAATTTCAAAATTGTAGCTACGTTAAAGCTAATCAAATTTCAATATGGCCACCATGGCTTTTTAATGCAGACTATCAGTTTTACAATTTTTAATACTTCATATTGAATAAATATAAAATAAATGGGATTAATATAAAAAAAAAAAAAAAAAAAAAAAAAAAAAAAAAAAAAAAAAAAAAAAAAACAATAATTATACAAAAAAATGACAATTTAAATAATAATAATAATAATAATAATAATAATAATAATAAATAATTAATAAAATTGAACAAAGAGATAATTAAATAATGTCCAAATAATAATGCTTAGATAAATGATAATGAAATGAAATAACATATAGCTAATAAAATTATTATCTATCGACAAATAACAATATTATATACGATAAGATAAATAAATAATAAACGAAGAGAGTAATCAAATAAATGGATGAAAAAAGTAAATAATAATAATATTTTAGATATTGAAAAATATCAAACGTTATAATTTATTAAATCGTCGTTGTCGTCGTCGTTGTCGTGATACACAGAAGAAAATTTTTGTTATGCGTATGCATAAGAAGATCGTTTGTTCCGAATGATCGCGCCAATGAGATCCAAGGATCGAGTAGTCGATCGTGGCATACGCATGTCTTTAACCATCTCGATATCGTATCGCAGTCCATATCGAGGTGGCCAAGACCACAGGCCCGCGTGCCACTTGTGGCCTTCGACTTCCATATAGAGTCTTCCGATGAATTATTACGCCTCGCATCAACATTATGCGATGGTGTGAGTGTATGCAACGATCTATGGGAACGAAGTATATGGATGCATTTTGTAGGAGAGAGATAGATAGATAAATAGATATAAAAGGATAGATAGAAATAGAGAGAGCCATTTTTGCGTCGTACAAAATCGATCAAATTGCGTATGCCAAAATCAATGTTTATGTCAAAATAAAAACAAAACAAAACAAAAAAGAAAAGAAAGAGAAATAAGAAAAGGACGATTTGTCTAATAGTAACAATAGATCGAATTAAATTTTTATAAGATGTATAAAGAATTTTCCTTTTTTTTCTTTTTTCTTTTTTTTTTTTTTTTTTTCTAACAAACAATTTGTTCTCTTTCACGTTTTCAGATTGTTTTGGTTTACGAAGGTGGATTATAAAGGATAGAATTAGGTACAATAGAGAGATGATTTTGTGATGGAGGTGATTTCGACACGGCGATATGAGGTCCGACCACCACCTACGACTAATAATCATGGAATCGTTGTAAGTATATAGAAAAATATACGTATGCATAAGTATCAATGAACAAGATAATTGTAAGATTACAAAAGGATAAATGATTATCGTCGATGTCGTAAAATTAAATCATTTAAGTTTAAATATTACTTTCTTTTTTTTTTCTTTTCTTTTTTTTTTTTTTTAGGTTGACCCTGAGAATTCCGTGGCATTGGTCAAAGAAGGTAAGCTCTTTGAGATACACATGTCTGATAACACGTAAAAGATTGTCGATTGATTTCGATTTTTTTTTTATTTTCTTTTTGACACGACCCCTTTCAATCGAATTTCTATCTTAAATCGTTCATCTAACATCGTTCAGACAATTAAAATATCTTCAAAGATAATTTTCTAATTTTTCATTTTATCAATTTATCAGACACCATTGTTTTACATTAACAAAATAGAAAATTGTTAATGGTTATGGCATACTTGGAAAAAGAGAAAGAAAGAAAGAAAGAAAGAAAGAAAAAAAAAAGGAAGAAAAGGTGTTTCTAAAGATTTTGCAATCTTTTTGCAATTAGTAGAATAATTCACATCTAAGAGTTACAACATTAATGGGGATACGTCGTCCATTAAGAGTATTAGCTTGAACCTGTTAAATGTAAATTGTTGTTGATTATTCTAATTGATCTGATGATAGGCACGAAATGTCAAAATAAACATTTCGATATAGTCATAACGGTTATATTTAGGTTCATAGAAGATGATGATGATGATGAAAGAAACTCAGGTAGTAACTTCCGATCGTTATCGGGTTCTTCTCTTGTGCACTCAACTCTGAAAAGTTATTTGTGAACTCTGTAGTTAAACGTTGGGACAAAATGTACCTCACCAATCTCCATTCTCTCTCTCTTTCTCATATTTTACATCCATTCATTTCGAAGGAGGAAATTGGTTTTGCAAAACACAAAGAGCTTTTAAAAAATGTAATTTTCAAAGGGAGAATACCAACCTTTTGCTTCCTGTTCACAGAGGAATGGGAGACACGTAAGAAAAAAGAAATCACGACGACGAGACAAATAGAGACCAGAGTAAAGAGACAAGTTGTATTAGAGGATGGTGAGGTCGTCGTTGATACTGGCCCATTTGTTACTACGAACACAACCGAGGACGTTGAACAACAGGAACATACTACCGAAGAAGTGAGAATTTTATTATCAATTATTTTATTATACATATAATAATAATAATAAAAAAAAAAAAAATCATCATTTTCGATTTAATTTAAACATTCAATCCGATCAAAATTTATTTCCTTATAAATAATAATATAGAAATGATGTATTAAAGAAAGAATAAAAAATAATGAAGTAATTAATTCGTCAATCGATATTAACGTGAGGTATAAAAAGGAGAGGAAAAAAAACATTGTTAAATATTTAACAAAAATAAATCTATATATTTCATAATTGATCGATAATATATAGATTCGTTTTTTATACAAATTCAATAATAATAATAATGTCATTGGTATTTCAATAGGATCATATTAAATTTTGTTCGAATGAAAGGAAATATTTAACAAATAAAAAATAATTAAATGAATAAATAAATAAATAAATAAATAAAAAAATAAAAAGAAAACGATTTATACGTTTTAGAGAAGAACAACCGGGGATCAACCGCAAGAGGTTGAATGGCCCGTAACCGGTAAAGGAACGACCGACGGGATAGTTCAAAAGGAACTTAACGAAACTGTTGTGAGGAGTCGTGAGGAGATAGAGGAAAGACTTGAGACCGAGGATCGTCAACAACTTGGAGATATCACAGACGAGGTATTATAAGAGTTAAAAGAACCTGACACACCCACAAACTAAATTCCACCTGTTTTCTATCTTATTAAAGTAATAATAACATTGATGAGAAAACAAAGGTAATATTTATATTCGTTTATAGTTTAAGGATTATAAGGGCCTCAGAGTAAAGGTCGATAGTTGCCTTTCCCTATGAAATTCATCCTGTGCTTGCTTTCACAACGTCCTCCTCCTCCTCCTCCTCCTCTTCCTCCTCCTCATCATCATCATGAATGCGCCTTCGTAACGATTCCTTCTTTTCTCTTTCGTTGCTCACGATCTGTAGGTAATGCAACAGAAAATGGTACCTACATACTTTTCCATTAATACTCCAAGTTTCTCGTCTCTTTGAACGATCATTAAATATATTAAATAACACAACAATATATATATGTGTGTGTGTGTGTGTGTGTGTGAGAGAGAGAAAGAGAGAGAGAGAGAAAGAGAAAGACTGTCAATTACTGATATAATCAATTATGATAAAGTTTCTTGACTATGAAATGACTCTAAAGAAATGACTCTACAAATAATTATTAAAAAAAAAGAAAAAAAAAATAAAGAAGAAACTTCAATAACGTAACATCGAGAGATTGCTAATTACTGATAAGCAATTTTGATAATTGAGCAATCAATATGATAATTTCTTTTCAACATGCTTTGATGTGTATGTCAAAGATTTGTAGATACGTATTATAATACATATATATATATATATATGTATATATGTAATTGTATGTATGTATTTGAATAATTAATTAAAGCAAAAACAAAACAAAAAAAAGAACAGTTATTTTATAACTATCGTACATATATACGTGATATAAAACATAATGTGATAATGATGTTAATATTAATCAAATGTTAAAGTTAAAGCCAATGATTCGATGAAGAAAATGATTGTTACATACGTATTTTTCAATAATAATGAAAATTAAATAACATAACATTTGAGAGAATGCTAATAAACTGATCGTCATAAAGCAATCAATTTATTAGCCTAACAACTTGCTAATGTTTGTTCTAAAATTTGTTTTTTATAATGTTTAACACGTATATGAAAAAATCAACAGAACAAAAGTACAATTTTAGGATCTATCATAATTATCAAATACTTATCTTTTAACACTCTATACATATATATATATATATACGTATACATATTGTATACTAAATAATAACACGACAATGAATTTATTGATCAGATACAAATGATCAAGAAGCAAAGTTCAAAGAAAATTGACGATAGATAATGAAATAAGATTGATTTGATAATAATACAAAATTCTATTAATCTTAACTATTGCATTATGATACATAGAGAAATAATTGGATCCTGAAGGTCCGGAATAAATGGTTTTAAGGATTTACCAGAAGTTTAATGGTGTATAAGGATAAGTGAGAAAGAGAGGAAATGCCGGTAGTTACTGTTGTTGCCTTGCGAAAGATGGGCAACAGGTACTTATATATACATACATACATACATACATACATATATAAATATATATATATATATATATATATGTTGGAGGTTCTTCTTTCGCATGAACGGTTCAAAATAGAAGAGGGCAAATCGTTGTGGATGGAAGAGAAAAAGAGAAAAAAGAAAAAAAGAAAAAGAAAAGATAGAAGAAGAAGAAGAAGAAGAAGAAGAAGAAGAAGAAGAATAGATGGAGAAAGAGAAATAGAGAGAGAGAGAGAGAGAGATAGAGAAGGAAGATGAAAGAGTTACCAATGTTGTTGGTGATAATGTTTGGTGGTGATGGTGCTGGTGGTGCTGGTAATGGAAGGAGAGAGGGAAAGGAGACTCTTTCTCTCTCTCTCTCTCTCTCTCTCTCTCTCTCTCTCTCTCTTTCTCTCTTTCTCTAAGAAGTAGAAGTCGATGATCTCTCTCGATTTTACTCTCCCTTCACCCAATAGCAACGAAGGAGTACGAGATGCCACGACCGCAGTCGCAGCAGCTGTTTCGTCGCGGTTCGTCCGTCTGTCATAGACGGGCGCTCCTTCTAAAGAGACTTTCCTTTTTTTCTTTCTCCTCCTCTTCCTCCTTCTCCTCCTCCTCCTTCTCCTTTTTCTCCTCCTCTTCTTCTTCTTTTTCTTTTGCTTTTCCTTCTCTTTTTTTCTTTTTCTCTTTTTCACTACTCCTCCTGTTTGTTCCCTTCTAACCGTTTATCTTGGAATTTATCGGCTGGGGTACGCAATGTGATCTTCAGAAGGATTATAAACGCAACGTCATCGTTCTCGCGTCGTTGAGGTGTAGCCGTTCGTCAAGGTCAACTTACGTGCGAAGGTCGGGAATCATACTATTGCGCCATACTCTCTCTTTCTATTTCTCTCTCTCTCTCTCTCTCTCTCTCTCTCTCTCTCTCTCTCTGTGTGTATCTCTATGTGTTTATCTTTGTCGCTATTTATATCCTTATTTTCATTTGAAAAAAGATCGATAATTTTACGAGCTAATGAATTATTAATTTCTTAGGTATCGAAATAATTCCTCTGCGTCCCACCCCCTCTCCCTCCCGCCCCTCCTCCCATCCCATACTCACAATATTTTAACAATGTGAAACATTAGAAACATCTTATATATAAAAGTCTTTCGATGGTAGTAAATTAAAATTAAACATGAAAAGGGAGAAAATAATAGTGTATTTGTGTTTGTGTGTGTGTGTGAGAGAGAGAGAGAGAGAGAGAGAGAGAGAGAGAAAAGAAAAATCGAATAAAATTGAATTGGATCGATAACGAATGAAAGATTAATAATTACGATGAAATGAAAAAAAATCCATTATTGATTATTTGTCATAATAGGCTTACCAAAAAGCGATACAAAATAATAGAGGAGATCTGAGAATAGCATTGGCGGAATCGACTAAGCAGATTGCACCACAGACAGGACCAAGGATCGTACAGCATACGACCAGGTCGAACAAGGTCATCGACACTGAGAAGACCCTGGAAAAACAGGAACTTAAATCCGATGGATTAATCGTCACGGAGAAAAAGAAAACTGTCGAGCATGAGGAGGTACGAATACGAATGATCGATATCAGATAATGAAATAATAATCTTTATGATATTGTTTCATCATAATTCGATCGCGAATGATCGATATTAAACTTTTTCTTATAATTTTCCTTTTTCTTTTTTTTTTCTTTTTTTCTTTTTTGTTTTCTTTTTTCCATAGGATCCATGCATGTACGTACATATTATGTTTAATTATTTATTCATTTGTTCCATTGGTTAGATAAATGACGACGAAGTACCGGACGACGGTAGTAGCGTCGAGGACGTTTCAGAAACGAGAAAGGAAGGTTCTCAAAGATTTATAAAGAAACGAGAAGAGGACGTGGTCGATTACGTGTCAGGTGGCGAGAGGATCGCTCGTGAAATGCGTTACGTCGCAGAGACGACGGAAGGTGAAAGAATTGGCGATTGGTCGCCACCACCAACGAATATGAGGACAACGCGGCTTCATAAACATACTGGTATATTAGATATTAGATTTTTCTCGTTATATCTCACTTGTAGATTTTTTTCCTTTTTTAATTTCTATTTTCTCTTTTTCTTTTATTTCTTTTATTTATTTGTTTATTTTTTTTGGATACCATTATACCTTTCTTCATTTTTACCCGTCTTTCTACTTTATTTTGTTTGGTTTGTTTTTTCTTTTTTTCTTTCTTTTTTTTTTTTTTCTTTTCCCCTTAATTTTTATAATCCAACATCGAGAGCTGATTTATATTAACAGGCTTCCCTGCGGAGGGCACTACAGCTGCTAGGAAGGACGCATTGACAAAGAAACCATTGGATTTAGAAGAGGAAGATGAAGCAAGAAAATTCGAAACTTCTAAATGGTTAGAAAGTCACTTTGGTAGCGAGTCTCGTTCATCACACGGTTCCATAGATGCCGATGATGGACCTTTCATACCTAACACCAATACCAGTTACATACACGTCACGATGAAGTCCTGCAGTCCGAGAGAAAGGGATTATCAAAACGTTAATTCTAATCGTCATCATCATTCAGCTGGCCGCGATTCCACATCACCATCTGGATACTTTCACGGTATCAGTGAGTGGTCCGAGAGATATCAAGGCAAAGGTTAATTATCTTTTTTTTTTTTTTTTTTTTTTTTCTTAATCATTGATCGAAAAAAAACGATCAAAATGTCTATAAAATTTGTTCTATCGTTCAGTTTTATTATACTTTACTTCGATATCTATAAAATTTATTCGGACACGCTTTAACATTTCGTCATATTTATTTGACATTGTTTATAATTAAATTGACAAATATATTTATATTAATAAAATTATTATCTCGGTATATCATTATTATTATTATTATTATTATTATTATTATTGTTGTCGTTGACGTTCGATTGTAATTGAACAAAATAAATTTCTATGTATTAGAAAAAGAAGACAATCATACGAGAACGGGTTCGCCATCGCAATATTTGGAAATAGCACGAACGAATGGTCATTCTCGTGAGTATACGAAAAATCAATTCGACTCGACGTATTCGCGTAATTACGAGTCCGTTCGACGACGTGAACATCAGGAAACTGTTCAGGAAGAGAAGCAACGTACACCGTCACCACCAGCACGACGTAAACCCAAGGAACAGGTAAATTATTAAAGATATTAGTATCAACGTTAACAATAAGTAATGTCGATATTTTTTCTTTCTTTTTTTTTTTTTTTTTTATATCTTATAATCAAATAAAATTTACTATTAAGAATAGTAAAATGAGAGAAAGAGAGAGAGAGAGAGAGAGAGAGAGTAAGTAAAGGAATGCTAATAAATATAATAATAAAAATATTAATAAATGTACTAATAAAAAAATTAAATAAAAAAAAATACTATTCCTATATATTACATTATACAAAATATTAATGTTATTTATTTAGACAGAAAAAAAAGAAACGCTTATTATTTATTCGAATAGAAAGTTTTAGTATTATTTATTTATATCAGAAAATATTAATATACATTATTATTCGATAATGAAATTCATATCTAAATTCATTGCTGATTGATCAATCCAATGGATAATAAATTTTAATGAAACCTTGTGAAATCTATAAGATTATGATCTTTCGTACAGTTACATTCGAGGATCATAGAGAAGACAATAACGAACGAGTCACCATCAATTAGGACATCTAATCCGGTCCATGTTGTTCAAAGAACATGGGAGAGCAGAAGCCGAGATGTTCAGGAGCAAACGATTGTTGATCGAGATGTTCGTAAAAAATCAACGCCTAGATCACGTTCGACATCACCGAAACAAGTTAGAATCATTCGCGAGGAAAAGAAGCCGGCAAATCCCTCGAATTCGTCACGACCCTCCAAAAGTAAGACCACGATCGTCAATGTAAATATTTTTAATTTCAATTAAAAAAAAAACAAAACAAAAAAAAAATAAAAATAACATACCGAATTCGAACAACATTCAATTGAATTATTTATTTCACGAAATAAATAATATCTGACAATAATAATAATAATAATAATAATAATAATAATAATAATAAAGGATAACAAAAAAGAACGGATAAAAGACAATTAGCAATAAAAATTTCTTGATTAAATTTATTTAAAGGTACCAGCCAATCGAAGTACAAGATCGGTGAATCCTTCCGTAAGCTTGTGGGCAAGTTACGTTCAGCAAGTACAGAAAGGAAGAACAAACGAAGTAATAATTCGGTATCACAAGTTACACAAACGGACGACGATGGATCTACATATATGCAATACAACGTTATAGATAAAAATATTCCATTGTTCAACGATCGTGAGATTGAAAATCGAGTACCAGAGAAACCACCTAGATCACCGAGGAATAGAAACGTGGTGACTAAAGTTATACCATCTAAAACTACGAGAATTAATAATGATCGTTCGATTCGTGATGATCACGGACAAAGAAACGAAACTATTCCACCGGTTCATAGGTATTATCTCGGTGAAGATCCATTCGGTGGTAGTATATATGGCCGTGAGAGAGGTTACAGAGATGCTAAACGTCCAACGAGAAATCGTCTTGTTTCCAAAACTGGTGCTGCCATCGATACTACTGAATACAGGTAATATCAAAACTATAAGTAGATCGTTATACTGGGTTATAACGAGGATTTGTCTATTGGCAAAATACAAATTAGACAGATCTTTTATAACTTTCGATAGAGGCGATTAAACACGCCGGATCGATAGCAACGAACAGAGCTTGGCTTATTTGTATCGTCTATCTGCGATAAGGGATCGGGTGAAGGATGCATGAGGGATAAAGGAGGAAAAGGAAAAAAAAAAAAAAAAGAAAAGAAAAGAAAAATGAAGCATGATGCGTGTTTACCGCTATATATTGTTATTCAGGAGCAATTGGATGGCTTACCTTTTTCAATGATCGAATGAATTTCTTTTGATTTCCTCTTTTTTTCTTTTTTTATTTATTTTTTTTCTTTCTTTCTCTTTTTTCTTTTTTTTTTTTTTTCACGACGAATGACGTCTCTCGACTTCGGCACGTTTCAGTGTCGCAACCAACTCACTTGGCAGGTTTAGCAAATCAACCAGTCGATTGACAAACTTATACGAGACGGATGAACAATTCAGGAACGTACAAACATTACCAAGGAATATGAGGTCCGAGGGTAAAGCAACTAATTATCAACCATCATCCTCTTCAACAAGACAACAAGTACAATCGATTGTATCAAATTCAAACGGGATAACACCTTCCAGACAATATGGTAGCATGATCAATATATCAATTAAAAATGCTGTTACTTCAACGTCCAAGTCACATCAACCATACGCTAATATTCATCAGGCACCTGCTAAACCTGAAAGAACGTACAAGTCAACGTTAGCCCGTAGTAAAAGTTTCAACGTCGAAGCTGATAAAAATGGCGTTGATAAAACGTTCAATGTACCTTACAAATCAAGTTTGCAATTGAATCGTTTGGACGAGACACCACCGTTAAAGAGTCCTGGTATTCTTGCCAGTATCAGTCGTAGTAATAGGGATCTGTTTAAGGATAGCAAATGAGAGTAAGGAAATATATATATATATATATATATTTATATCTGTGTGGATTTGATCCGATTTACAATCCAATTTCCATTGATTTCTTTTCTTCAGATCATTTCTAATATTAGAATATTGTTTGTTTATTCAGTTTATGACGATACAATCTTGTATATTTATTATTCACTTCGTTCAAGATCTTTCGATGATTGTTATAAAATTGAAAAAGAAAAAGAAAAGAAAAGCTCAACATGAAATGAAAAGCTCGCAAGGTTCGATTATTTTTAACATTATAATGTTTATTTCTTTTCCTTTTTTTCTTTTTTTTTTTTTTCTTTTTTCTTTTTTCTTTGTTCGACAATTACATGCAATTACACAGTTTCTAAAATAAAATAATGCATTTTATTATGTAATATAATATTATATCTCGAAGATATCAAGTACAAATTATCTTCATTAACATATACTTTACATCGACATCGTTTTATGTGGATATTATGATATTTATAGAGAAAAAGAAAAAAAAAAAAAAAAAAAAAATAGAGATAAAAATAAAAAAAAAAAAATAATAAAAAGAAAAAATTAATAAATAAATAAATATAAAGGAAGAAAACAATTTTGAAATATATTCAATAAAATGTAAAAATAATAAAATATATATATATATATATGAAACAGAAAAAATTGTATTTCCTTAATTTTTGATTTCATTATAATATTAATAATAACTTATTGAACCTTTTGCTTGCTCTTTTTGATTTCTGATAATAGTCGTAACTTTTTAAATGCCAGTATTAAGATAAGAGCATTAATGATATAACTGCTTATGCAAATAATACAGATATCTCTTAATAAGTATAAAATATAAGCTAGATAAATGGAAGCAATGTTTGATAAAATTCCTAAGAATATTATTGTGAAGACACTGGAGTGATCGTTCAATATACCTAAAATATAAAAAATTAAATTTTATATTTTTAAACATTTTAATGGATAGCTTAGAAAAGAATGTTGAAAAAAAAAAAAGAAGAACAAAAACAAAAAAGAAAAAAAAAAGAATTACGTACTCAATCCGGTTATTAAAAGATAAAATCCTAAACCATATAAACTGTTTGGAAAGTATAGTACAGAATTATTTGGTATCAATCCGAATCCTTTACCATATCTGAAAAATATAATTATAATTATATCATCGTCGTCATATAGACATTTTTTTTTTGCATTTATAAAATAATTTATAAAATAATGAAATAAAAAATAATTCGTTATATGATTACCGACAAACGATAATGTCACTTTCCTTTGCAAATGTTACATTTATAATGTTTTAAAAAAAATTACAAAAATGAACTAATTTTTCTTTTTTTTTCTTTTTATATTAAATTAAGAAACAAAAAAGAAAAAAAAACGAGAGTGAAGAAAATAATTTAACAAAATAATCTGTTATATCGATTACCGACAATCGATAAAATCATTTTACTCAGTTACGTTTATAATAATAATAAAAAGGAAAAAAAAAATTCATGAAACAAATAAACAAATTTTTATTTTCCTTCTTACATTGAAATTAAGGAAATAATTGAAAAAAAAAAAAGAAAAAACAATTCGTTATACGATTACCGATAATCGATAAAGTCACTTTCCTTTGCAAACATTGCATCAAGATCAATACAAAAATTTTAAATAACTTTTTTTTTTTGTTTTTTCACACATGCACGTGCATACAAAATATCGCGAGGAGAGAAAGAGAGAGAGAGACAGAGAGAGAGAGAAAATAAAGACATACAGATATGATTAATTATTATTGCGTATTTTCGTACTTTGATAAAACTGTTAAAGAGGTTATGTATTCCCAAAGTCATCACAAAAAATTCTCAAGGAAATATTTCGTAATAGAATAAACTTACTCGGACGTTAATACTCTGCTACAACTTATATGCTCATTAATGTCGCATAATGCTTCATAAGATTCATTATTTTCTTTTGTTGTTTCCACAATATAAGCATAATACGACAATATCGTACCAATGATGCACAACAAAATTAAACCAGTTGAAATATTACGCAGTGATTCCGGTGTAACAGGCATAATTATTTATTATTTGTAACACGAATTTTGTTGATACGTTAAATATAATAATCACTGAATAAAAACTCTTTATACGGACAACCGTATAGATTAATTCAATCAACACCGTAAATTTTGTTTAATTTCAAACTTATGTAAACCAATATACGATCTTTTCACGACTACGTCGATCAAAGTTATGAGATAGTATAGAGTAATTTTTCGTACAATCCGATCATAACAGATGATTCATTCGTTATACGAAAGAGGGGTTTCATTATCGATTTATGTCCTTTCGTATTTATTTTATATATGCATTTACTTGTAAATAAGTAAACAACATATTTGCCAATGTCACTATAAGCTCAATATCATAAGTTAAATATTTATCAGACTTTATTATAATTAAATCGTTCATAGGTTTAACATTTAAATGATTTATTTCTTAAATTTTGTACATTGTTTATTTTAATTGAATGAGCTTATTAACTAGGGATACTGCCATAAGAAAGATACTTATACGAATGTATTTTTATGATGCATAAATACTTTTTTTGTGATTGACAGAGAGAGAGAGAGAGAGTGTGTGTGTGTGTGTGGTGTGTGAGAGAGACTTATTATTTAATTAGCCTTATTATACTTCATCCTAATAAATCTATCGATTATTGCTAAAATTAATAGATTTATTTAAATGTCGTAAAATGTTATTAGTACTTTTCAAATAAAAAATATCGTAAATTTGTATGAATAGTTAATCTACGTTAAAAACTAATTAATTTTGTAATATTTAACGACACATAGTTTATCTTCAGAAGAAAAAAAAAAAATTATATTGAAATAGATGACAATGTAATATTAACAATTTTTATATATATATACATATATATATATATATATATATTTATATATATATATATATATATATACACATAGTTTTTTGTTTTACTTATAAAAAAATATTTTTAATTAATCAACTCAAAAGAATACTATATGCGTAGATGTAATGGTATCTTTACATAAGTTTATATTTATCAAGTAGTAGATAATTTTTATTCTTGAGGTGCCATTGCTCTTGCCTGAGCCCTTACACGTTTTTCATATTCCAAGCGATTTTGACTGTAAAATAAAGAAATAAGTTTAAACTATAGTACTGCTTGATATCAATGATATAAACTATATTGTCATATAAATGAAATAATACCAATATATTGTGTAAGCTTCAGCTTGGGCTGGATCTTTTACATTAGGTTCATTAAGTAAATCTTGAATACCCAAAAGGATTTGTTTTATTGTAATTGCTGGTCGCCAATCTTTTTCTTCGTCCAACAAAGAAAGACATACCGTTCCAGATGGGTATACATTTGGATGGAATAATGGTGGTTCGAATTTGCATTTTGGTGGACTAGAAGGATAATCATCTTTAAAGATCATTCGCAATTTATATAATCCACCTTCCCAAGGAGTCTGTAAAGTAATAAGAAATGAATTAATAAATTCATATAACATTCAAATAAGGTTCCATTTGAGAAATCAAATAAGATAAATTCAATATAGATCCTTACAGATTTCTTTCCAGGGATTGCACATTCCCAACTCATCAAATTAAGCGTACCATCTGGATTTTTTGTTGGCCTTGCCACAAAGCCCTATAAATAAACAACAAAATTCTATTAATTTATATAACAATGTGAGAGAAATATTTTAAAATCTATTTGAACTTAAATCAAGAATAAAAATAATAATAATAATAATAATAATAAGAATAATTATAATAATAATAATAATGATAATAATAATAATAATAATAAGAATAATAATAATAATAATAATAATAATAATAATAATAATAAAAATCATCAACAATGAATGTTCGTAACCTGATTATAATTTGAATAAAAACGAGTTTAATGATTTTGTATTGATAGATAAATATGGATTTGTAAGAAAAGGCGCCGAAATTGTTAATTCGTTGAAATAAAAGTTAGAATCTTTAGGATCGTTCGACGTTAAAAATCTTCGATTAGAAATGATAATAGATATATTTTGAAAATCCAATAAACACTTACAAACGGATGATCCTTCCTCCATGCTTTTCGCTCTTCGGCGAGTCTTGCAATAGCAATGCCTGACATTTATCTGCAAGAAAATTGTCCTCACTCGATTAACGTAAGAATTTTTAACAGGCGGGAAACGTGTACAGCGCTCCTCGTAGTTAGAAAATTTAATATTACCACGATGAAGCTTTCTACTGTTCCTGACTTCAAATCACAGCCACCTTTTTCGTCGAAATCGCATTAAACACTTTATATCACAAGGATTAAACTGATACTAGTAAGAGCGTACCAATGCGTTCGTAAAAACCATAGGCAGAAACCATATTCAGGATTTACATAAAATCTACTGACTGAACAAAACTTTTGTTAAAAACACTATCGATTAATCACGTGATCATAACTGTTGGTATTGCAAAATCAAGTTTCTTGGACAAATCGTAATGTAAATGACCAATCAGAAGCTATTATGAATTTGTCCAGAACGTTGATTGGGTCATTTCTTATAAAAAAAAAAAAAAAAAAAAAAAAAAAAAAACAAAACAAAAAAAAATATATATATATATACAATAAATTATGACTGAGTTTTAAAAATTGTTTTTATTAAAATTATTTTTTCGAGTGTGACTTATTATGCCGTGTAAATGAATAAGAATTAAATCGATGTTGAAAAACGTATTAATCCTTTCGTTAAAAATCATAAACAGAAATTGTATTTAGAATTTATACAAAATGATTGGACGATTATAACTTTTGATAAAAATGTTCGATCGATCGATGAGTTACATGTGATTTTTCTCAGTCGGCATTATGAAACAAAATTTTTTGGACAAGTCATAATGTAAATGACCAATCAGATGCAATTATGAATTTGTCCAGAACGTTGATTGGTTATTTATTGCAAACGTTTAAGATAAATTATAAATAAATTTGGTAAAATTATTTTTATGAAAAGTATTTTTTAAGAAAACATATTATTATTTTTTAGATCTATTTTAATGTTATTTAAAAAAATTCATCGCTTAGTATATTTTAATAATTAAATAACGGAGAAATCGTTAGATCATTAAATATTGCTCGTAAAATGTTTAAATGTATTTTATCATTTTCATATTTATCTATAAATAAATTTTGTTTATTAATAATATTGTTAATAAAACAATAGTCTGAAATATTGTTAATTAAACAGTAATCTGTTACATCGTGTATATATATGTATATATATATATATATATATATATATCAAAAACCGAATCTCATCTGCGTCTGCGCTCGTTATCATCAAATCTGTTTATAAAGAGTTAAGTCATCGGACTTTTAACTTTAGTAATACATGTACCGGCGTCTAAAGAACAGTAGTACCTTTCTTATCATTTACGGTGTATCTAAAACTTCGTCAAATTTTATTACTTCTATGTTCAACAATATCAATCAGAAATATATTTGATGAGAGTTAATTTATATTTATAACAATTTTTTATTTAAAAAAAAAAAAAAAAAAAAATAAAAATAAAAAGTGATATTATATAATACATACACGCATATATATTGTGAAGAATGTGGTTAATAATAATACTGTAAGTCATACTTAAGTTGAAAGTAAAAGTAAAAAAAAAAAAAAAAAAAAAAAGCAAACAAACAAACAAAAAAAAAAAATATTACAGGTTCAATTTTACAGTATCTTTTTGTTTCTCTTCAAAACGCAAATTTTTTCGACAAATTATTATTCCGTTCAAATCCCGATAATATACGATATAGATTTTTATTTACGTAAAAATTTAATAACGGTCTGTTAATTCTTAAGAAGACGCGACAAAAAAAAAAAGAAAAAAAACATTACAATTGAGAGATATAAGATACATTTTTGTATACACGTATTTTAGAACGTGCCACTTTCGAAATGAACAAATTAGTGTTCAATTATTGTTTAAGTGCATCCAGTAAAATTTGTATTATGTATTTTAAATATTTTTTCTCTCTCCTTTTTTTTTTTTTTCTTTTTTTTTTTACTGTAACATTGCACCTCATTATTCCGTAATGATCTGACAAAATAAGCTAATGTAATGTTTAAACGTTGTTGCATCGCAAGAGGATAAACAAAATGCATTAACGTGAATATTACATAAAAAAAAAAAAAAAAAAAAAAAAAAAAAAAAAAAAAAAAAAAAAAAAAACGTAAATTAGCAAAATTTTTGCAAATTAGATTTGTTTTCTTTACACTTTCAAGAACACGTGATTCTAGAAACTTAATCTTCCGTGTTTGCATAGGTTTTAGGTTTTTTTTTTGTTTGCACGGTAAAATAGATGTTCGATAAGATAATATTCTTTAATACTTATGTTAGTTTCATTTCTCACTTTTCTTTTTTATATATATATACATATATATATAAAATTGATCACGATTCTTATGAATCGTTTCCGAACGTAGCCACACAGATATAAATATATATATATATATATACAGATATAAATATATATCTTTACGAATACAATTAATACTTAATGGAAATATTTGTTTATACAGGATGATAACATTCGAATCGCGAATGATGTTCTCACGCGCTTCCGCAAAAGATAACGAAACATTAGATTGTCATCGAATTAATTTGAATATTGAATTATCTGAATGCCATTTGAAAGAGATTGGACATCGACTTACATGTTTTGCTGGTATTGACGACAAATGGAAAACGGAGTTAGTAGTTAAATAATTATTTACTAATAATAAATAATAATAATAATAATAATAATAATAAAAGCAGAGAAACAACAAAAATTAAAACTGAACACACACACACACACACACACGAACATATATATATATATATAATTCACTTATATATCTTAAAAAAAAAAAAAAAGAGAGAAGAAAAACAAAAAACAAAAGGAACAAAATATTTTTGTTTAGAAATGAAACAGTAGAAAATCTTGTTCTGTGCAATTGGCCAAATACAACTTTCGATCCTCAAGAAGTCTTACAAGGATTTCCATTGTTACGAAAATTTAAAATAGCGAACAGTAATTTGACGAGATTGATGACACCTTTCCCCGAGGATTGTCAATTTCTTGAAGTAGGTGGAAAAAAAGGATATGCGATATGATAAATTAAAAATTAAATTATTGTATTATTTATATGCGCTTATCGTTCAATTAGAAATCGGATTATGATATAACGATTAGCGCTTTACGAGCACGGAATATTCGAATTTGTGAATTTAAAATTTCGGTCTTATTTCTTTCTTTCTTTTTCTTTTTTTTTTTTTTTTTCTTTTTTTTTCTTTTTTGGCTCCCCCGTTTCTTCTTTCCCGTCGAATTTTGGATATATAATATAAATGTACAGATAGCAGAGGGAACCACGTTTCTGTTTCGTCGTGTTTCTCTTGACAGAAAGTTAATCTAACTCATAACAAATTGGAACTACTGCCTGTGGATGTCTTTGCAAATCTTTCAAATTTAAGGATTGTCGATTTGAGATACAATTATTTGAAGGAGATCGATCTCAAAGGATTTAATGTACCGACGTTGAGCCAAGTTTATCTGTTTGGTGAGAATCGTAGATCGAATAAATTTTATTTGAAAATGCAATTGAGTAGAGAAGAAAAAAAAAAAAAAAAAGAAAAAGGAGAAAAAAGAAAAAGAAAGAGAAAAAAAATTGATCAAAGATTTAAATAGGTAATCCTTTGAAATGCACCGAAAATATCTCCTGGATTCTCGATCTGAGAAATGGATCTTTCGCTGAGAAAATTGTTGATCGAGAAAAGTTACGTTGCTCTGTTCCATACAACGGAAGACCACTCGTACCAGTTATAGAAATTATTATGGTAATATTTGATACTTTTTCATTTTCCTTAAATTGGATCGTTCGAAAAATTCTTAGAGAAACGTAAGAAGAGAATTAAAAATGTTGATATACCTATTAGCTAAAAAGATAAATATTTGATCGAGCATAAAATCTATGTATACGCTTTTTTTTTTTTCAATGAGATCACGTCAATTCTTTTTGCTTTTTTTTTTTTTTTTTTCCCCCAGACAGGTCACTTACAATCTCTTTCTTTAAATACATTGGATTTTGTTCGGCAATAAATCAATTTATATTAGTACTTTCTTCTTTTTTTTTTTTTTTTTGCAATTTTTTTTTTTTTCCTAAATAAATCTTAAAACTATCGCTTTCCAGATTATTTTGCGTTAGAATAATGACTATTACTTGTTTAAAAAAAAACCTACGTATTTTTCGAACAGTCCAATAAAAAAAAAAAAATATATATATATATATATATATATTTATGTGCATGCGTGTGTGTGTGTATAAAAATGTGAAGGTACAAAATTATCTCAGATCTAATTGTTCATAGACATTGAAAGACGAATGCAAGAGAACATTATGCGACTGCGAATTGGTTTATGTAGTTGGACGAGGTGGTAAAAGGACATTAAAACAATTAATGGCCTTTGCTTCAGTTAATTGTAGTTATCGTAATTTAAACGAATTGCCAGAATTTTTACCAGCCAATACGACTACTCTACATTTGAATGGAAACAAGGTTTCATTATTTTAATTAAATAAATTACAATATATCATTCGAATAATTATTTCATAAAAGTTTAATGATCTTAGATAAAGGATTTGACACCTCTAGTAAAAAATCCAGTCTACAAACAAGTTTTGGATCTTTATCTAGATGACAATTTAGTCGAGTCCATTGTACAATTGGATGGTTCCTATTGGCTCGATCATTTTCGTCTTTTCAGTTTACGTGGAAATAAACTCTCAGACGTTTGTATTGACTATTAAATTAAGATCATTAGTATGGCCATTCATTATCTGTTGTTTTATTAGCTATTATGTTGAAATATTAAAAAAAAAAAAAAAGAAAAAAAAAAGAAAAAAGAAAAAACATGACGATATTTAACGCGTCAATTAATCTCTTTTCTAGGCGAACCTAAATTCATCATTCTTTTTTTTTTTTTACATAGCCTTCATTTTGTTCTGATAATTTTATTATTAGCTCTTACGTTAAAATATTTCAAGGATGACAATATTTAACATGCTAATGAATCTTTGTTATAGATAAACTAAATATCGTTATAATTTATCTTTTTTTTTTTTTTTTTAATGTATATATATATATATATATATATATAGCCTTATTTGATTCTGGTATTGTATTATTAGCTGCCATATTGGAATATTTTAAAGATTTCTTGAACACCTGATAATATTTAACATGCTAATGAATCTCTTAGGCTAATAAGTTATAATTCTCGTAATTTATATTCTTTAGGTGCCAACTTATGCATTGGAGAATGTTTTGCTTCAAAGTGGTAGTGTAGCAAGATTATATCTTGGCAATAATCCGTGGAGATGCGATTGTCTTTTCACTCCTGGATTTCAGGTTAATACGGTCTACGTTATTGTTATTATTATTATTATTATTATTATTATTATTATTATTATTATTTATTATTTTTCATTTTCCTTTCTTTTAAAAATTAAACTTCCTAATGAAATGTTTGATATATCGACAATGTTCCATGAATTACAGGATCTATTGATTAGGTATACAAATTTAGTTCGAGATATAAACGAGGTCAAGTGTGCAGCTGTCATAGGCGATGAGAATTCAAACAAACAGGTAACTTATTTGTTTATTTATCTAATTTATCGAAATATTTGATTTAGTCAAGAAAATGTCATTGTTTTCTTCTTTTCTTTTTCTTTTTTCTTTTTTTCTTCTTTTTCTTTCCTTTTTTGTTTCGCAGATTCGTGACTTGACTCGAACAGAAATTTGTATCTCATCGGACGAAAACTCTTTGATTTATCCATTAGACATTTTAAATATTATATTGGCATTCCTGATATTTTTAATTATTGGCAAACTTTTGTACGATTATTGGTCATTCAAAAAAACTGGAAAATTACCCTGGATAGTATCTAAAATACCATGAAAATTGTGTCGAGAACAGTTCTTTTTTTTTCTTTTTTCTTTTTTTCTTTATTATTGAAATTTTTTTTTCATTTCTTAATCCTTAAATTTGTTTCTTATATCCCGTTATCGGAATATTTTTGATAAAATTGTTCAGCAGCAGCCTTTTTCGCATTATGACGGCTCACTCCTTCTCCTGCAGTTACATGAAATTATTAATAATGAATTAAAATGTACAATATGTATATAATTATATATATATATATATATATATGTATATAAATAAATGGTGAATTATTAATACTTTTTTTTACCTTCAACTACATGATTCAAAGCTATGCATTTAGCTACACACTTCACACCTTGATGCTTGTATTCCCTTTCGGTTATATATCTTGGTGCAGATCCTCCTTTTTTTATACAAAGCATGTAAACTTTTCGTAAAGGCGTCTCAATTGTATCGTCGTTCCCAAAATTAATTATTTCCAATATCCTAGATAAAAATATACACAAATATATATATATATATATATATATCGTGAGAATTATTTACATAAAAGTTCAGTTTTAATTTTTCTAATAAAATTTTAATTACTGTTCTCGAGATAATTCCAACAATTGTTTCATCTCTTTGTCGTTCATCTGATGATCAGCTATATTTTGCAATATTTTTTTGGCTATATTGTTTTTAGCCAGATCTTCTGTATCTCCACAGCCGGTTGCTGAAAAGAAAAGAAAAGAAAAAAAAAAAAAAAAGAAAAATAAATAAAACAAATGTCATACTCAAAGCACAAAATTTTTTGAGAAGGTCTAATAAATGGATGAACGTAATGAAAATAAAAAAAAAATAATAATACCAGAAAATTCTGATAATTTCCCGCTAATCACAAAACGATTGCATTTATTTTTCTCACAATGATAATCAACATTTATGTTACATTGATTAGCATACTCCTCGAGAATATCCCATGGTGTTCTCTTATTAATATTTTCATCGCCAGAGAACTGTGACAAAAATTTTTATACATTTACGATATTCGATCAAATTAATATATAATAATGGAATTATTATATGTAATAATAATAATTAACTGTTATTATTTTATCTCTTTTGTATATGCCAGTTATTTCAACATTTTTATAGATTTCCATCTCTTCTGTATCGTTTATAGTAGAAGAATGATTTTCTACGTTTATATTCTCATTCCAATCTCCCGAAGAATGTTTCTTTTCATTCTCTTGGATTTTTTCGAAAATTTTTTTCGAATTCGACGTAGATTCTATTTGTTCTTGTACGTTTTCTTCATTTTTACATTCGTCAACGTTCTCTGAAATATACATTTTTTTTTCTTTTTTTTTTTACTTTTCTGTAATAAAATTTCTTTCGAATAATAAGAAAAAAAAAAAAAAAAAAATTAATAATAAGAAAATAAAGAAATAATTATTATTACTTTCCTTTCCATTTTCTTCCTCTTTTAAATCGTCTTTTGAGTTATTTGATTTTTGGCCAATCAAGGAAGACGGTTGATTAGACAAAATGGAGTCAAAATCTGTATCGACGGTGGTGATACTGCTTTTCGAAATTTGTGTTTCGACTGTGTTCGTCATGATTGCTACATCTTCAAAAACCTTTCATAAGATTTTTTTTTTTTTTTTATTTATCCATTAAGATTTTATTTATTCGTTTAAGATCAAGCAGATTTGATTTTATATGATACATATATCGAATAAACATACTTCAGCATCTTCTGGAAAAGATTCATCGCAAATCAATGAAATAACTTCGTCGGATTCACCGGAATCCGCGAAATTGTTTAAACTCGATACTTCTATAAATAAATTTTTTTATTATAAGTACAATATTTATAACATTAATTTTTATTCATACTAAACTCTATTATACAACATATATTTTAGTATATCAAATTATATTATAATTTATAGTAGTATAATAATGAAAAGAAAAAAAAAAAAAAAAATAACTTGAAAATCATAACATTATAATGTATATTAATATAATTATACTATCGTAAATATAATTTAAACTTCGCATAGATTAACTTTTAAGATATAAATTCTATGATAATATTTTAAAGGAAAAAAAGTATATTGTGAATTTTAAATTAACGTGAGGTTATAGAAGATTGATATTTGAATTTTAATATACTTGCATATCTCTCTTTTTCATACCAACTGATCTGCCGTAAGGTCTTCTGAGCTGTCGTAAAAGATCATCTGCACGATCAATAACAGCTTCCATCTCGCAAAGAAGTGGCGCAGCATTTGGAAATCTTTTTGTTATCATTTTCCACAAGATGTCTGCATTCTCCATTTTTTGTAACGATTTCGGTGGGCCAAATTCTTGAGATTTTAATGTCCCGTCGTTGTCCAATTCTTCTGACATTTTAACTATCAAGATTTCTTTTCTTTATCTCTTTCACAAAACTGATCTTAATTATGTTAAAATAATGGATAATGAAATCCAGGAATACGTCAAACTTAACATTTTCTTTGATCGGTCTTGAACATAAGACGTCAATAAAATTAAAAACTAAAACGAACAAAAGACGATCAAATATTCGAAGATAATTATTATTTAAATAAAAAATAAAATAGAGAAGAAATCAATGTAGATTCTTTTTTTCAATTTTCAATTGCTAAAATTTGAATATTATGCTCGCGCCTTGTTCTTCGATACTACGTAATTTCAATAAGGAACGACACTAACGATCCTATCGTTAAAGATAGTAACTACATATTGTATTGAGTTTGAAATTCTTTATAGGTTATGTATTATTATTAAAAAATGGCGGCAAACGTGATGGGCGGGAATTGCAGTGATCGAGTTAATTGCGTACGTCTTTGCGATCGTCTTTTCTTACAAAATGATAATTCATTTATGATATAATTAATTAAAAATGAAGAAATCACAGAATTTATCTCAGAAAAAGGTAAACGATTTTCTATCATTGAAATTATTATTATTTATCGATGATCATACTAACATATATTAATTAATCGTTATGATTAGGACAATATAATTATTGTATTTTATCATAGGTCTCGAAGAATTCAATTGCAAATAATTCACAAACAAAAATTAATTCATTTTTCTCAACTAATCGTGAATCTAATGAAAGTAAAAATATTCAAAATGAGGATGTGATTCTAGAAGTTGAAATTAAAAACAATCCCTCTAGTGACAATATTATTAGGAAACGAAAGAGATCTGATAGTTTAGATTCAGAAGCTAATTCAAAAATGAAAAGTATTTGTTTTAATGATATCGATCAATCTTTCTTTAATGACAGTCTTAAAATCATAAATGCGAACAAAGAAAAAAATATAACGTCTAAGGAATGTAGTAATAATTCAGTGAATATGTCTAACGTTAAAACAACAAATGTATTAAGTAATTCATTAAATGAATCTGAATGTATTATGGATGATATAATTGTCATTAATAAAGAAGATACTATTTTAAATAATTGTCATACTATAAAAGAAAACAATCAGAAAGAATCTCAATTTAATAGAAATTGTATTGATATAACAGAGTCAACTAATATTTTCAATGACACAAATGATTGTGATGAAATAAATGCAGAAGATTTTGATGAAATATTTGAATGCGATTGGAATATAGATTCGCAAATAAATCTAAATTCGTTTCAACGATGTGACGTTATTGATTTGCAAAAGAATCCAAAATCTATGATCCTAAAAGTACAACATACAAGTTTAAAAACTTTTGCAACAGTAACATGTTCAGGATTTTGGTAGCTATATCAATTTTTATTGAATTAAAATCATATTGATCTACATTATTTTATAACTCATTTTTTTTTCTTTTTTTGTTAAATAAATTAAGGAAAGATATTCAGATTAAAGAAGGCGATGTTGTAATGATACAAGCCAAAAAAGATTCACAAAATTGGATTGTGGATAATGATCATGGTTATATTGTTATACAACCTGACACATTAATTTCTAGTACAACTATTGTCGGTGCATTACATTGTAACAGACGAGCAGTATTAAGTGAAATATTTAAAAAAATAGAATCTTTACCTCATTTAATGTCTAGTCAAACAGCATTAACAATTGGAAGAATAGTTCATAGACTTTTACAAAAGGTATTTAAATTTTACTTTATAAATTTTTTAATCTCTTTTATTAATCTATAATATATTTTTTATATATTTTAGTGTTTAATTGAAAATATTTATAAATTGTCTGATATTATGAAGATGGCAGAAAATGAATTACAGTCAAAAGATATAATACATATCCTTTACAGTTCTCAATCTTCATTTGAAAAATTTAAAGAAGAGATATTTTCATATGTACCAAAAATATCTGAATTTATTCAACATTATGTTCATGGTAAAAAATGAATGTTCATGAATATTAAATTAAATTATATTTATGATTTATAATTTAATGGAATCTTTTAAAATATAATTGAAATATTTTAGGTACAAAGCAAGAAGCAATAAGTAATGAAAAGAATAACTTTAAAGGTAAAATCTCTGAGATATATGATATTGAAGAAAATATTTGGTTACCTAAACTTGGGATTAAGGGAAAAGTTGATATAACGGTCGAAGTCAAAATTAATTCCCAGAAAAAAGTGATGCCTATTGAAATAAAAACAGGAAGACCATCTTTCTCTCTAGAACATAGAGGTCAAGTTATTTTATATATTATGATGATGGCTCTTACTGGACAAAACACAGACAGTGGATTGTTATTATATCTTAGGTATTAAATAAATATATAAAAATTATAGAAGAATGTTCAAATATAATTAATTTAATTATATTAGAATTGATAATGAAAAATAATAATTTAATATTTATTCGATGTACAGAGATAACAATATACGTGAAATTAATTGTGGTCGTGCTGAAAAAAGAGATTTAATTTTATTAAGAAATACTCTAGCTGATTATTTCACTAAAACAAAAAATATGATCTTTCCATCTGACTTAAAGGATGAATTGAAAACAATGCCATTGCCAGAGCCTATAAATTATTATAATAGTTGTCTTAAATGTCCTTATAAAAATTTATGCTGTGCATATTTGAAAAAGGACGATACCTTACAATTGCCCGATTCTCATGGATTAGTTAAACTCAGTAAAGAAATTTTAAATGAATTTGAAAATAATCATATAGATTTTATTTTAAAATGGGTATCTCTTTTACAAATGGAAGAGAGCATACGAACCGAACAATATATTATGAAAGACATATGGACTCTAAAACCAGAGAAAAGGTAAATATCTTGATTATGATGTATATTATAACATAAATGGATTTTAAAAACTTATTATTTATTTGTAGAGAAATGAAAGGAAAATGTATTAGCAATTTAAAAGTAATTGGAAAAGTTACCGAACAATATGACAAATATAAGCATTTATTTGTACGCACAAATGGACAAGCTATAAGTATTAAAAATATTTGCACAGAATTTGTACAAAATGAATACATTATTGTAAGTACGGATACACGAATAAATATATCATCTGGTTTTATAATACAGATAAAGAAAGATTCAATTACTGTTCTTTTAAATAAGTATGTATTAATCATTATAATATTTATGATATATTGTGATACGTCAAAAAAAAAAGAAAAATCTTTTACATCTAATCATTTAATATTTTCAGTGATATTACAAAACGTAATGCAATTGGAAACTTTCATATCGATAAATATGCCAACACAAATTTATCATCAACCTTATTTGCAAATATTGGAGGTTTATTATATGATAATGAAGTATGCAAAAGATTACGAAGTATTATTATAGATAGGTACTACTTGAAAATTAATATATTTTTTCTAATTAAATTATATAAATATATAATATTAATATATCAATTTTAGGAAACCAGCAACATTTCTTGCACAATTACCACGTTCAATTATATTTAAAGTTGCAACAATATTGCAGCATTTAAATGAAGTTCAACAAAGAGCAATTCTTAAGTGCTTGGCTGCCAATGAATATGTTTTAATAAAAGGCATGCCAGGAACAGGAAAAACAGAGACAATTGTAACATTGATAGAAGTCTTATTTAAATTGGGCCTTTCAATAATAGTAACATCGCACACTAATAGCGCAGTAGATAATATTCTTTTGAAATTATTACATAAAAATATTGATTTTATACGATTAGGATCATCGTGTGTGATACATCCATTATTAAAAAATAAAAGTGAAGAATATTTAACATCAGATTGTACGTCGCTCGAGGAATTAGAATCAGTATATGCAAATAAGGTACTTGTAATTTTTTATTGGAAAAAAAAATGTAAAGATTTTTATATTAATATTATATATATATATATATATATATATTTTAGAAGATTGTAGGAGTTACTTGTTTTGGAGCTCATCATGTAGTCTTTGAAAAAAGGACATTCGATGTATGTATCGTCGATGAAAGTACTCAAGTAACGCAACCAACAATTTTAGGTCCATTATACAATGCAAATAAGTTTATTCTGGTAGGAGATCCCAATCAATTACCTCCTGTTATTAAAAACAAAACAGCTAGGTAAAATATATGTAGTTTTATATGATGAATATACATGTAATGTACTTTTTCTTTCTTGTTTCTTTTTTTATTTTCTTTTTTTTTTTTTTTTTTTTCTTTTTTTTCTTCTTGCAGAAATCTCGGTGCAGCACAGTCTCTGTTTGAGAGATTAGATTCAGAAAATAATACTGTTGCATTAACCGTACAATATAGAATGAACAAAAGTATTATGGATTTGATTAATAGATTAACATATAATGGTGAATTAAAGGCAGGCAATGAATCAATAGAAAATGCAACGTTTATATCATCAAATACGAGAGTAATTAAATGTTTCAAAAGTTAAATTTTTTTTTTTTTTTTTTTTTTTAACAAAACATCCCTACATAATGTTCCAGATACCATCGTCGAACGAGAGATGGGTAAGAGCAGTATTATCGCCTGCATTAGATGATTCTGTAATTATATTGGATACGGGTTGTACTCAAGATATGACTATAGATTTTATCCATAAAAAAGAAAATATTACGACCGATCAAGTGTGTTCTAATATTTGGGAAGCGGCTTTAATTTTATATCTACTTAAGGCTCTATTTCAGGTAATTTTATTATTATTATTATTAAAGTGAATTATTGCTCTCTCTCTCTTTTTTTTTTTTTTTTTTTTTTTTTAACATAATTTATAATCAATTTATCTTTATAATATAGATCGGCATATGCTCGGAACAAATTGGTATTATTGCGGCATATAAAGCGCAAGTTGTTTTAATAAAAAATCTGATAAATTCAGAAATAGAAGTAAATACTGTGGATCAATATCAAGGACGTGATAAGAGTATTATTTTCTATTCATGTGCAAAAAGTATCAAAAAGAAATTTGACGAATTGCAGGTATATCTATTATATATCTATTATAAATAAATGATTACGATTAATTACGATTAATTATTATTCTAATAATTTGTTTATATATAGGATACTGGGATATTAGAAGATCAAAGACGTTTAACCGTAGCTATTACACGCGCAAAACATAAATTAATTATTATAGCAGATAGAAACACAATAAGCCGATATAAACCATTTATACAACTTTTTAATATAGTCCAAGTAAAGAACATAATCAGTGTCAATGATTCTTCATATGACTTTACTTGGGAATCAATCGTCAAATCATTGAAGAATGATATGTGTTGATAAACAATTGAACGAATGGAATATTATTATATTTAATAAGTAATCGCATGATTAATATGGAATGTTACAAAAATAATATTAATAATTTTTTTTTTATACCATAGATTATTTTTATATTTTAACCTGCAAAGATTGTGATATAATTATTAATATTTCTAATAAAATATTAACATTTTTGACATTTACAATGGACAATAATGGAGAAAGAAGACAAAAAAAAAAAAGAAAAAAAAAAAAAAGAAGAAGAAAGAGAAATCTCTTCTCACGTTTTTACATATTACGTATAAATAAAGCTTCATTTAAATATTTAAACGCGTAGTTCTTTTTTTTTTTTTCTCATTTCTTTTTTCTCTTCCGTTGAGTATTACATCAAACCATCGAGATAGTTGATTGGTTGTTCTTTCGATCAGGATAATATCGATATATCGATGACAGGTATAACAATTGTTTAGCCGCAAACTTCTTACCATTGAATATATATTGAAATGAAATAATTCAAGGAATAAGAAACAATGACAATTAATTTTATTATATTAATTGAGAAGAAAAGAAAAAAAAAAAAAAAGAACTAAGGATAAAACCAATTATGCGAATCGAATGATGGAAATCATAAAACGTAAAGTATTAAACGAGAAGTTGTCAGTCGAGATGATGAAAGAATCGAATAATCGAATTGAAAGAAAGTTCGATAATTGATACGTTACTCGATTCGAGATGTTAGTGGCGCGCCAGCCTATGGTGAACTGCATCGCGTTACGGACATGGAAGAGTGGGGATATGTACTAACCAATGCGGGGAGTGAGGTAAAGGAGGGGAGAAGAAGGCGTCTTAGGAGTGGGGAGAGCGAAGAGGAAAGATGATCGCGGAGAGAAAGAGGTGCGGTGTTGCGTGACTGACTGCGAATCCGAGCGTGTGTGTTTGTTGTGTTGTAAGAGTTTTTTTTACCCCGCTTTTTGGAAAAAAAAGAGAAAGAAAGAAAGAAAAAAAAAAAAAGGAAATAATAATAATAATAATAATAATATTAATAATATTATTAATAATAATAATAATAAATAATAAATAATAATAATAATAATAATAATAATAATAATAATAATAATAGTAATAACAACGTAACAAGAAGAATATAATTCATTGGTAAAGAGAAATTACGGTGAGTGTGTTTTAAAGAAGAAAAATGACGTCCTACATCCAAGTCGCCGAAGACGAGGGAGAAGAACCTATAGAGCTGCCTACCGAGGACGACAGCACGCTCTTATTGACCACCCTGTCCGCTCAATTTCCCGGGACGTGTGGCCTTAAATATCGCAATCCAGAATCCCGGACGATGCGTGGTGTACGACTCGTTGAGGGACGGCTTCATCCACCTGAAAATGGTTGGGGCAAGGCGATCTATTTCTGTGTATTTCCGAAAGGTGTGTATCAGAGAGAGAGCAAGTGTGGCGTTAGGTGCTTTTAAGATGCCCGAAGCCTTTCCCCCTTGTACGTTTGGTGATGGCGTATATATCGTATCGTATGACCGTAAGACTAGGATCAAACGCGACAATTTTTTTTCTTTTTTTTTTTTTTTTCTTTTTTTAATATACAAATACATATATATATATGTATATGTGCGCGCGCTCGCGCGTGTGTGTGTGTATGCATCATACATACATACATCATATATACATACATACATATATACATACATACCATGTTTCGACGAGTCTCTGCTGCACGGCTTCGATCGAACATTCCTCGTTGATTCGTGCCATCGTACGTTTTTCGAACTAAATTTTCACGATTTTTTCATTATCTTATCCTACCAAGACTTACCTCCTTTTTCGTTTTCTTTTTCTACGCGCTTTTATACGATTTATCATCGTCTTATCTAGACGCTGTTATATCTCTTATTTTCTTTTCTCTCTCTCTCTCTCTCTCTCTCTCTCGCTCTCTCTCTCTCTCTCTTTCCCTCTCTCTTCATTTCCTTTCTCTCTCTCTCTCCCCCCCCCTCTCTCTCTGTCTCTCTCCCTTTCTGTCTTTTTTTATTTTTTTTTCTTTCTTTCTTTCTTTTTTTTTTTTTTCACTTTTAATGAATTTTTTCTCGAACTACACATCTTTACATATCGATTCGAAATTATCTACGCCGATTTTATTTTTCAAATCAAACGCGATAATTCGTCTAAGCTAATAAAGCATGACCGGCATTATCGTGTTTTACCTTTTTCATTTTAATTTCTGTGATATTAAACTTACTTTATATTAATTATGATATATATATATATATATATATATATATATATATATATATATTTATATTTATATGTATATATATACGTCGTTATGTATCATTAAATAATATTCTCTAAGCTATGTAATAAAGATATATCATCGTTCTTTACATTTTATTGTATTACAAATGATATTACTGGTGAATGGATAAAATGCGAATAATATTTTATGAAGATAAAGATTTGATGATCTCAGAGGAGAGAGAAAAAAAAAAGAAAGAAAGAAAAAAGAAGAAGAAGAAGAAATTTGTGTTCTTTATCCTTTCTTCTTTTTTCTTTTTTTTTTTTTTTTTTTTCTAATTTTAATTTTAACTTTTATAATTAAATATTAAAAAGGAAAGAATAGAAAAGAATTATATTCGCATAAAAAATAGCTGGTACTGAAAAGATTACGAACATTTGTACCAGTGTTTCCCAAACTATTAAAAATCTGCTTATTCCTTGACTAACAAATAATTGGTATGTTTTCCATGGTGTTCATCAATATCATAATAGGTACAAATAACATCGAACTTGTAATGTATTCTTCATATTTTAATAAATTTTTACAGCTTTTAGCTCCTTGATCGTGCATCTGTACATCCTTGGCCATACCTACACTGTACATTCAACAGTTTGGTTAACACTGGTCTATGAGATTGTTAACAAAGCATAGCAATAGAAAACTAACCGATAGAAGTAAATGTTTGTGACATCTTTTCAGAAAACAAGCGTAAATCTGATGACAATTTGGAAAATTCCACAGCTAAGACAAAGAGAATGGAAACAAAGTTGCGTTGTACAGACTTGATCGTACTGGGCTTACCATGGAAAACTACCGAGCAGAACTTGAGGGAATATTTCGAGGCATTCGGTGAAGTTCTAATGGCACAAGTAAGTTGTATTACTTTTTTTTAATCCATTAATTATTTTATTTTCCTTTTCCTTTTTTTTTATTATTGTTTTTTCTTTCTTTTCCTTTTTGTGTGAATTTCTTTATTACATTATTTATATTTTGATACAAATAGATATGTTTCAATTGAAATTAATAATAAACGATCATATATTATCATCAAGATTTTTTTTTAATACTTTACAAAATATGTATTAGGTAAAGAAGGATGCAAAATCTGGTCAGAGCAAAGGATTTGGATTCATACGATTTGGAAGCTATGAATCGCAGTTAAGATGTCTTGCTCAACGACACATGATAGATGGCAGGTGGTGTGATGTCAAGGTTCCGAATAGTAAGGTAAGAACAATAACAAAAGATAATAACTCTTCTTCTTTTTAATATTTATTAGTCATTTAAAATTATTTCCTTAAACTGCCATAAGAACTGTAAGTGCCCACATAGATACATAATTTGTACAAATGATCCTTAGCCCTGTACATATATTATAATAGTATATTTTGCTTTGTTTCATTTAAATATTAATTATATTTCACGTATATTTTATAAAGCGTATCTATGGCATTTTGATTACATAAAAGTGTTTTGCCTATGTGAGAAGATTATCTTTTTTAATGCATGCATTTTGAAAAATTATCATTGGCATATTTAAATATCAGAAAATCATAAGACGATATTAAAAGAAGCAAAAATAAAATGAAATATATGAATTATTCTCTTTGGACGTTTTCTTTTTTTTTTTATATTATTAATAATAATATAAAATTTTAATATTAATTTTTAAACAAATATTCTTTTAAACAAATATCTTTATATTATATATGTACAGGTATAAGAATATGTACAAGTAAATCGCGTCATATGATATTTTGCAAAAAAAAAATTATGAAAAATGAATGCCAAAAAGTATTTCAAAAAAAGAAATAAAAAAAATAACAAAAAAAAAAAAGATAAAAAAGAGAAAAGAACAAAAAAAGAAAAGAAAAGAAAGAAAAGAACAAAAAAAGAATAAAACGAATAGAAAAAAAAAAAGAAAAAAAGAATTTATCTTTCTTTTTAATTGCTATAGAACAACTTACAGAGGCACAATTTACTTTAGTAGTTCTGAACAATTATGTATACATATATATATATTTGTATTTGTAATACAGATATATGTATATGTATCTACGTATTTAAATATATATGTGTATCTATGTATTTTAATACATGAATACACATATGTATGTCATGTGTATAATATAATATATACATATTATGTGTATATAAGATTATACACTCACTTGATATGGTGCAAATAGGTGAATGCGTGAAACTTTATTCACATGTATGTGGTACACAGCAAGTTTGATATATTGATGGGAGAAAAAAAAAAAAAGAAAGAAAAAGTACATTGAAATATTTTTCTTGAAAAAAATTATCATCGAAAAAGATAGAGAACAAAAGTAATTTTTTACATTTTTTGTTTGTTTGTTTTTTTTTTTTTTTTGTTTTTTAATTTTAAATATTATTGATAATGTCCTTTGATAATGTTACACACAAATAAAAATACTGCTGCATGTTTTGTACATGTGAATTTAGTTTAATGATTCTAAGTGGTAAATTTATAAAGAGTAAATGCAAAATGTGTGTGTACGCGTGGATGTTAACTGAGTGTGAGATTATGTTGAAGAATCTTTGGGACATTTGTTTGTTTTCATTTGTATATAATACAGTATGCTTTTGACACAGAATAGTGTGAAAATCTTGGAATGTTTTGAGATTGAAGTTGTCAGTTTAGACGTGGATGTATGGTTAAATTATATGAATTTCCGAGTCATAAGTTCTTCAAGTAACATTATATGTATTATAATCTTTATCCTTTTGAAGAAACGTAGTATAATATGTTAATTTTCATATCAGTGATGATTCTTTATAACACCATTTAACTCCTGAGTTAGAAGAAAATTGAAAAGAAAAAAAAAAAAAAAAAACAAAAAAAAAATTAAATGCTGTCTTAATCGTGATTATTTTCAAGTTAGGAATATTGGAAAACAATCAACAGTGCACCTAAACACTTTCAACAAAAAAAAAAAACAAAAAAAAAAAAAGAAAATAAAAAAAAAAATAAAAAAGAATAAAAAAATAAAAAAAAAAAAAAAAGAGAAAAAAAATGTAAAGTGTGTTAAAAGCTGAAAGATGATTCATGATACGATAAACGTTTGCATGGCGTTAAATGTATGATTTCTGAAGTACAAGGAATATTGTAATGAGTATGATCTTGTGTGATAGTGTGCGTGAGTGAACAAATTTTTTATCCACATATGATGTACGACTATAGTACTTATCTATTTCACAGTTATTTCGTTGGTTTCTATATAGTACAATGATTATTTTACTTTAATAACAAAAAAAAAAAAAAAAAAAAAAAAGAGAGAAAAAGAAATAGTATTATTTGCTACAGTTTGCAGAACATTATAGATTTATAAATGCTGTGGGGTTTCGTATACATTTAAAAAGTAGAGCATTTAAAAGCTCCTAAAAAAAAAAAAAAAAAGAAAAAAGAAAAAAAAAGAAAAAAAAAAAAAGAAAACATTAGCGATGTTAAGTATGATTTTAGTGTATCATCATGATATCCAGAAATGTATAAACATTATGAAACATCATATCCAGACTTACTCATTCAATATAAGTTTCATGATATCCATCACTGTAATAATGTGCATTATTTTGTTCATATATACAATGGTATAATGTTATTGCTACAACATAATTTCGTTGAACTGGTCATTATAAATTATGTGGAATGATACTATAAACTACGTTTTTTAAAGTTGCTGCGATGTGAGAGTGCGTATGTGTGTGTGTCAATTTACAGATGAAATAGTATGTTATTGTCGAGGGCTGGTGTGTCTGGTTCCAGAATATTGATGGCTTAATGATGGCTCGTCAGTATGATACGAGCAAACACAATGAATGCTACCGACCTATTCCGGTTCATACGCCAAGTAGTCGACGGATACCTGTGGCAAAAACGTATGTGAATGTGAATTCATCAGATACAGGAAATATGCCGAGATATGAGTCGGAGTATGACTATAAAACAACGCATTATCCGTCGTATCCACCGAATTATCCCTATGACGATAATAAATATAAATATGAAGGACAAAGTTATAATGCATATGAAAAACCTAATTATTCTACGTATGAGGATCCAGGATACGATAATAGAAACTATATGGTGTCTCATGCAACGACTCCCAATTCAACTTATCCTTCTGATGCAGAATATTCCAGATATCCAAATTATGAAGGTCGTGCGACATATTCTATTATGGAAACACCAGATTATTCAGAAAAAGGCAGATATAATTATGGATACGATAGAAGTTATTATGATGCAGATGGTAGATATGTTTCCGCTGATTGTAGATATCCTTCAGATGTTCGGTATTCAGAAGTAAGACACGCTGAAAGTAGAAGCGTTACTGAAAATAGAGAAACAGATTGTAGATATACAGTGGACAATCGTGATATAGATAGAAGGTATACTGTGGATGGTAGAGAATCTGATAGCAGATATCCAATTGAAAATAGAGAAGTTGACAGCAGATATGCAGTTGATGGCAGAGAAGTGGATAGTAGATTTGCAGATACTACAAGATATCCAACAAAAGAAAATTACTACGATCGCTATTACAAGCATCGACCATCGAGGGATCACCATGTTTCGGATATGTCAAGATACTGATGAGTTTTGTTACTACCGTAAATACATAAGTCATGGTTCAATGGGAATATCAAGTCACAGATTGTAATATAATTTGTGACTTTTTATTTTTTTTTATTTTTTTTTATTTTTTTTTATTTTATTATTATTATTATTTTTTTTTTTTTTTTCATCTTGTATAACGAAATCTTGTGTAAATATTCACTGTTTTGTCACTGAATATATCAATATTCTAATTGAGCTATAATTGTTGCTAATAAGAAAACAAAAAACATATATATATACATACATATATATATATATACATATATATATCTGTGTATGTATATATATATTAGGAATAGTATTGATAATGCTAATAGTAATAATTAAAATATAAAGTAAACGAAATTATGATAACATTCTTCGATATAATTATCCATTTAATTATTTTTCTAGGCAATATATTTTATTCTCCTTTATTAGTATAAATATTTATGTAATTCTATTGTTAGCATGAAATTTATGTGCTTTTGAAAAGAACTTATGTTTGACGTACTATGTTTTAGCAATGTAAATATCTTCAAATATAATGCTTGCTTCTTCAATATTTTTCAAGTATGATGTTATACCCATTGATACTATTGATTCGATTCATTGTTATTTACAAAAAATGTCATATGAAAACAAAAGAAGATATATTTCTAGATATGTTTGTATATCTTTAGATATTGTTTTTCTTTTAATTTTTTTTTTCTTCTTTTTTTAAGTCAATAATTTTTTTTTATAAATTGATCAAAAATTAAATAATATTATTTTACTAAGTAAAATTAATTACAAAAAAAATTCTAATCGCAATAGCATTTGAAGAAAAAGAAAAAAAAAACTAAAACCAAAAAAGAAGGTGTATATGAAATATTCTCATTGATCTATGACCTTTGGTAAAAATAGCAGAAATATTTTTTAATGAGACTAGTAATGCTTTAGTCTTCACAATAATATTTTTATTTTGTCATATATGTGTTGATTCGTATTAAGATAATGTAACATAGCATGAGATTCAGCATTTTACATAAAAAGAAAAATATACAGACAAGATATTGTACAGATTTATGCATGAATTTACAAGGTAATAGTATCAAAATAATGATAAAGTGCAGGGATCTAAATGTAAATCGAAAGGCAGTACCTTTTTGAATTTTTAATGAGATAAATATCTGTTGTAAAATTTATATAAAACTTGTTGTTGGTGCAGATTAATCGGTATTGATGCATCAATGAAAATAATCATAAAATATTCGGTGTGAATAAGTAAAAAAGATAAAAAAATAAAAATGTTTAGCAAAAAAGAAAAAAAAAAGAAAATAAAGAAAAGAAAAAAAATAAATAAATAAAAGTAAAGTAAAAGTAAAAGTAAAAGTAAAAGTAAAGTAAAGAAAAAAAATGAGACTAATGAATAATACAATCGATTTGTTTTTTCAAAGTAAAATCTTTTGCGTGTCGCTTATTGATTTTTGATTTATTTAGAGACTGTGAATAATGTGCACTGTACACAAGTTTTAGTGGATAAAATGTGAATATGTTGTATATGATTGACTGATTGTGCGTTTGTGCGTAGGAGGGAATGATTCAGCAAGTACCCTGCAAGGTATTCGTGGGACGCTGTACAGAAGACCTAACCGCAGACGATCTACGCGACTATTTCTCCAAATTTGGTGAAGTTACGGACGTGTTCATCCCAAAACCTTTTCGCGCATTTTCATTTGTTACTTTCCTAGACCCAGAAGTGGCTCAATCTCTCTGCGGAGAAGACCACATTATAAAAGGAGTTTCCGTTCATGTCTCTAATGCAGCCCCGAAATCAGACGGCATTAATAAGAATTTTAATAACCAAGTGAATTCAAACGTACGTGGTAGGGGAGCACCTGGACCGGTAGAAAACAATGTACAGGGAAACTATCAGGGAAACAGGTACATGGGCCATTCGGGTAATAACATGGGTCCAAACGGTTGGAACAATCCAGGCAATAGAGGTAATTTGGATATGCCTAATCTTCAGGCATTGGGCATTACCGGTCAGAATAATGGCGGAGGCGGCGGCGGTGGATTATCCAATCCATTGGCAATGGGAGGCTTAAATTTATCGGCATTACCAGTAAATCCTGCGTTAGTGGCGGCTGCATTGAATCAAGCATCCTGGGGACTAATCGGTAATCTTCAGAATCAGGGAAACGATCAAGGATATTCAAATCAACCAGGGCCCCCAGGTCAACCACCTTCAGGAAATAATAGTATTGGTAATAGCGGTAATTCTGGGTTTCTTAGTTGGATGAATCAAGGGGGAGGCGATGGTAATACGGGTAATCCTGGTACTGGTGGTCCTGGTCCAAATAATCCAAACGCCTCCCAGGGTGCTTGGCAAAATCATCCAGGTCAACGTGATCAAAAATCGAATACATTTCTCAAATACGATTAAACTCGGTCGGGACTCCGAGTTTATTCGTAGAAGGAGGGTCCGTTCCTTTAGTCCCGAAGTACTAATGTTGAAGAACAGCAAAGGTCAGGAAGTTTTAAGGGTACAAAGCAAACGATTTACAAAAAGAACCAAAGCTTTCAGTGACATTACGATAGAAAAGGACGGCTATATTGTATGATCGTGCGCCGTAATGTGGTCGGTTCATAATAGAGTGTGTCGGATGATACTTTCGAATCATTGCACGTCATTACTTCAAAAACAAAACAAAACAAAAAAAAACAAAAAAAAAAAAAACAAAACAAAACAAAAAAAAAAGAAAAAAAGAAAAGAAAAAAAAAAGTAAAAGATATACTATGACCCTCTCACTCTCTTACTGGCTTGAGAAATTAGCACAATAGCTTTCACGAATGATACGGCCTGCATGTCTCTTACGGATAGCTTTGATCATCTAAACGTGCAAATATGTGTGGTCTTCTATACGCGTGTGATCTAACTGAGCTGAGTAAAGTGCATTGGAGAAAGATAGATGATTGTGAAACTTTTGTAATGAGAGATAGATGAGATTATGTAGTGTTTAACGTATATGTGTCTGAGGTAACATAATGATTGATGCAGAGTGTTTAATGTAAAAATATGAAGTAAGTTAGTGGAACTTAATAATATAATTATATTTTAATTTACCAATAATAGTTCATTGAGTGATTATATAGGAGTTATATAGCTTAATGAAGTAATAGGTTGCTGATGAATAAGTTGTATCCTCACATTGATAATTTACATATTTTTCTTGTACAAATAACAGAAATAGTTAATTGATTTCAAATAGCCATTTCAAATTTTCATTCTATCAAATATTTTATAATGTTGCAGCATTATATACAGATATATACATATTTATATATATATGTATCTATGTATGTATATATATATGTATCTATGTGTACATAGATATATATATATATATCAAATCGGTCACATAATGTGAGCTGCACGTTTATTAATAATCAAATATATTAAGTTCCGATGATTTCTTAATTCCATTAAACGTTATGAATGCTTGAATACGCTGCATATAGATTAAATATCTTTGTCATAATTTTATATGTGACCACATCATTGAAAAATCATTCTTACATATATATTTTTTAATTATTGTACAAGATAAAATAATTGAGAACTTTCTTCTGAAGAAATGAAGTGCATTGAGACTTTCTCTGGGTATATGTGTTGTGCGTTCTTTCATATATACTTACACGTACATATAAAATAGTGACGTACAACTTTATGGGTATTTGTTGTCATTAAATATTTTCATTATTCACACGTATAACATATTTGAGCATAATAGTTGTTATTTGCATTGATTAATGCAGAATATGCTCTTATGTTTGACAATTGCCCTTATAAAATTATACATATAGAAAGTTTGTTTCATGTGCATACTTTTTTCTTTTTTCTTTTTTCTTTTTACTTTTTTTTTTTTTTTTCTTTTCTTTTTTTTACGGATATAAAATATATCGTCCAGAATTGAAAAAAAAAAAAAAAAGAAATTATATTAGAGAATAACTGTTTCTAATGAATACTATTTACTTAGGGTGGAAGTGAGTGGGTGTGTAGTCAGGATATGCGTGAGGCTGCGTATAGTTTGGTCGCAGCTACCTGAGATTTGCATAAAGTTGTTTACATTTTTCGTAATATTTAGTGCGACACACAAACAATTATTACGTGTGCGAGTATGATTAGTATTTTACATTGGTGTGCGGGTGTGTCAAAATTATTGATTGATTGTGTGTGAAAGGAAGCATTTGGATTGGTAGTTGTTTCAATTGAATGAGTCGAATAAATTCAAGGATTTTATAATTCTCTAGTGCTTCAAATTTTGAAGGAAAGTTTTGTGATGAAAGACTTGATAATTCTCTTTCTCTAAAGGACAATTTTGCAGGTCATGGGTGTTTGTTTTCCAAAGATCAGAATAAACAATGAATTTCACAATTCACAATTGTAGTCAATAACTTTAACATACAAAAAAGATGATGGCGCAAGAAACTTTAGAAAAGCATATATTTCATAATCTCACTGTATGTTTCATTGAAGTTATCTAGATCTGCTATTCCAGAATGCTAATATCTTATGATTACATTGTCGAAAAATAAAAAAATCCTTATACATCATCTTTCACTGTTGTGCTATTTATTTGATAAATAAACATTGATGCAGCAAAATGCACCTTACTTGACTTATATTAATATTTGTACTTCTCTAATATCATCTAGAGAGTACGAATCTTTAATAAATAGTATGTAAAGGTGCTTTTACTGTAGCACTGGTTATACAAAAATTTAATGTAAATCACCCAATTTACACTGTTTCCTTCTTTACGATGAAATCTATTTCTTTTTTTGCCTTTCCCCAAACTTCATAGAGAAACACTCAGTTTACTTTGAAAAGTCTAACATTCTCATCACTTTTTATTCAATGCAGGGATAATTTCATAGAGTTTGAATCTTTTTCTGAATCGGTGTTTGTGTGTATGTCGATGAATGATTTTGTTAATAGTGATTGACTATGAGAATTACAGGCATGAAATGTTGAAAGAAGTGTATTTAATATGAGAAAGAAAAAGGAAAAAAAAAAAAAAGAAAGATGTTTGTTTAATGAATGAATAATGTGAGATGAGCAGTGAGTTATATTTCAAGTCATTTGAATGATGCACAGTCATTTGTGTGTTTGATATGTCTTTTTGGCTGATGTGTTTGAGTGTTTATATAGGTAATGGGAAATGAAATCGATAAAATGTTAAATAGAATTTATTTGTTGAAGTTCTAGATTTATAATCTGTAAGCCATATTTAACATACGAAGACTGTAGCAGAAGGAAACTTTTAAAATACAGTTTGCGAATATTTTCTAGTCTATTAATAAATAATGCCTGATTTATTTCAAATCATTAGTTGGATATGAATGAATAATATGTAAGATTTGTCGTACACACATTCAGCGAAAAATAGCATAACATCAATAATTCTTACAGTTATTTCTTTATATAGGGCATTATTCATATAATTTAATATCTCCCTTATGATTTTATCAAGTGCATGATTGTAGTGAGTATTAATAGACCAGCTATATAGAAATTAGGAAAAAGTGAAAGTGATTATTAATGGGAAGCATGTCTTGAGTAATAAAAAAAAAAAAAAAAAGAAAAAGAAAAAAAAACAAAATAAAATCGAATGCAGATTTTTCATGATGTTTGTAAATAACTGTAAAGAATTGTAATATTGTACACGCATTTGATATTCTCATCTCTTAAATGATTGCGATGATAGAAGGAATGAGCAGTGAATGGGTTATTGATTCTAACGATGAACAGTGTGTACTTTTTAAGAAACCAACTTTACAAGAATGTTCTGTAATTTAAGTTTCTTTTTCTTTTTTTCTTTTTTTTTTTTTTTTTTTTATCTGATAAGCAATATTGAAATTCAATACATATATACATGCATATATATATATATTTTTTATGGTATTCAAAGGACAAATCATTGTAATGTAACAAATATATTTAAAATTATCGTTATAATCAAAAACCCTCAAAGCAGTAAATAAAAATTCTTGACATGGACTTTTTTGAAACAATTCGTGCAATATTAAAAGAATCTTTTCCATTATTTTAATTTTTATTTTCAATATAATATAGTACTGAACGTTAGAAAATACAGTTATTACTTCAGCATCTTGAAATCAGTAATTATTATTTAAAATAAAAATAAAAAAGGAAAAAAGGATAGAAAATGAAGAGAGAGAGAGAGAGAGAGAGAGAAAAAGAGAAAGCGAGAGCGAGAGAGAGAGAGAGAGAAAGAAAGAAATAAAAAAGTAATCAAATGATTATGTAAATCTTGCGAAAATAAATACAAAAATGGTTATCGTGAGTCGATTTTTATAAATGAGAAATTGACTGCGTTTTGAATAAGAAGACTGAGCGAGGTCTGTAAACAATATATATGAATGAAAAATGAACGTAATGATTCCCTAATTTTACATTCCGTTATCTCGAAACGTGTATTCTCGTATGAAATAATAAAATGAAAGTTAACGAAAACGAAACTTGTGACAAAATATGTGTATATATATATAACATGTAAACAGTTTCATTCATTTAACTTTTGTTAATCGTTTGTTTCGAGTTGCACACGCGTCGAGTACGAAATGTATGTTAATAAACTCTCTATAACTGAATTTTGAAATTGATATGAAAGTTCATGTGAAAAAATTTATTCCATTAATTGTATTAAATTATATCTAAACTATTTATATATAACTAATAATATATAACTGTAGTTTATACTTGATAAAAATTAATTTTCTATGATATTAATTAATAATTAATATTTCGACGATAAAATGTAATAGGATTGAATGTATGTGGATTTTAAAGTTACATAAAGTTATAGAGAGTTATAAGGGATTCACGAACAAACGAACAGACAAAAAAAATATTTCAAACATTCTTGGCATTACTTATTCATTTCAAAGAAATTTTATTTCGATTCGTTAAAGTATTGATTACAATAATCTTTAATTTATATTAAAATAATGATTTATGTCTAAAATGTTTGAAAATTGGCGTACATTGCTGTAAAGAAGATATCTTCTTTCAGAATATTGTATTTAATTACAGACCAGTAATTCTACCGATGAAAAATTGTGAAGAAGAGAAATAGATAGATAGAGAGAGAGAGAGAGAGAGAGAGAGAGAGAGAGTGTGTGTGTTACAAAGAGTACGTTATTTATTATAATCGTATGCAAACAATTTAATTACAAAGAAAAAAAAAAAAAAAAAAAAAAAAAATCAGTTTGACTGATTCATGAGAGTTTATGGAAATGTTATTTCCAATATGAATTCTTAAGATACTTCTTTTTTTTTTTGTGGGTATGTGGTAATAATTATATGTCGCCTCTAATTATGTCCTTATTATTTAACGTGCAAATTTTGTATCATTGACATTGATGTAAATATCGAGTGAAAGAGGAAAGAAAATAGGAAGTGAGAAAAGTGCGAGAATGGATATTTTTTTTCTTTTTTTTTTTTTTTCTTTTTTTTTTTTCTTTTCTTCTTCCGATTAAGCGACACACGACCTTATTCTGCTCCTTTATTAATATTTCCAATAATGAGCATAGAGAATGTGAAGTTTGCTTGCTAAGTATGTTGAGATAAATAAACGTGGAGATATTAATTGAATAGTTTCGATATATATATATATATATATATTTTTTTTTTTATCGTATATGTTTCAAAGATTTTTTTTCTCAATATCATTATTGAATTTGAAATTGTTCGATGTTCATTCATGAATACGAAAAGGAAGAGTCGAGGAGATTATTTTCTTTGTATTATTAATTATAATGAACATATTAAGTATGTTTGGTCGTATTAATATTTATGTCGTATGAAAGATTTTTCATAATTATTATCTCTATGAGGATTTATAGGACATAGGAGATTTGTTTTATCTCATAAGATTGCAACTATTAATGTTGCATTGTCACACCCGCATTATTCTTCTTTTTCTAATATCTTCATTCTAATATTTATAGGAGAATAAAATATTTGTAATCACAACAAGTAGAAAAATTACAGGTGAAACTGTGGAATTCAACTGCCTGCTATCCTGAATTTCCTTACTAAAGTTTTTTCTTCTAGGATACGACCAATGAGATATGTCATTTTAATGGAATACAATTCAATTTCCATTGACTTGATGATTTCCAATAGTTTCCTTTTATTTTATTTTTTTAGTATGATCTTTAAGATATTATTTTTAAATTTGAAAATTAACACATGAGGATTCCAGTATACAATTAATTTACAAAAAAAAGAAACAAATAATAATAATAATAATAATAATAATAATAATAAAAAATAAAAAAAAATAAATAAAAAATTAAAGAAAGGGAGTGAGGGAGAGAGAGAGAGAGAAAGAGAGAGAAAGAGCGAGAGAGAGAGAGAAAGAGCGAAAGAAAGGGAGAGAGAGGTGAGAGAAGTGAGAGAGAAAGAAAAAAGAAGTTTACGTGAAATACTTGGATGTGCTGCGCCAGCTCGAGAGAAGTTGTATTAGACGTTGAGAGCGAATGGATTTGAAAGCATGGATTTTTTCGTAAGCGTGTTGTCAAGTTATGATATTTAATCAGAAATATATAAAAGAAATAGTTTTTCAAAAGGGGTCACAGATTTGTTATAAATTTCTTCTTTTTCAGGCATCAACTCCTACATGCAAATGGATAATCTTCTGTAACACGCAAAATGTACATACGAAATTGCAATACCAGATGCCAGAGAGAAGGGAAACTTATACTTGACCAAAAGTATTTTATAATTCTCGGAATTCGTGGTAAGTATGCCTTTAAATTATTCCATTAATTTTATTTTCTTCTCTCTCTCTCTCTCTTTTTCTTTCTTCCTTCTTTTTTCTTTTTCTTTTTTTTTTTTTTTTTTTTTTTTCCTTTTCTTTTCTTACCAGTAGATTTATGTTATCTTTTTGTTGCTCAGGTCTGCTTATAACTAAAACGAGACAATTCATTGGTACATGATGATGAAGAATCTTAGATGTAATGTTTAGTATTTTTAAGCACATAAATTACTTCGTCTAAATAGTAATTATTTATTGGAAAAGTCAAAATTGAACAGTATTAAATTACTCTATTTAACTAAATTTTTATTATTACTTTTTGTTGTTGTTATTGGATTTTGTTTATAATTAATGACAATTTGTTTTTATATGACGAAGAAGGATTCTTATTAATTATTTGAAAAATATTTGTAAAATATTTTTCAATTAGCACAATATATTGAAATATATAAAAATTTGATAAATATTATTTATCATAACTCATGTCAAAATGAAACAGACATTGCCATAGATTATTTAATCCTTTGTAACTATGATTCAATTTTTACAGAAAATTTTGATTTCTTTTTTTATAATTAATATTTAATATATTATTTTATACAATGAATAGATTAAACAAATATATATATATATATATTTAAGATTGTTTACCACATTTTTTTATTGATATTCAATTTTATACAAATGTTTATGATAAAATTAATGCCATATTGAAAATAATTTTTCAATTTATATGTAAAATTTTTAATTAAATATCTTCGTATATTATATAAATATTTTGTAAAATTTCATCGAGATCGGTTCAATAATTTCATTAATTTTTATCATAAAGAAAGTATTATTCAATTAAATTGTCATCATTTTGGCAATTGTCAAGCGAACAGTTCGAAATTTTAGAAAATAGTAATAATAATATGTCCGAGATTTAATTATATTTGATTTAATCATATATATATATATACGTATAAATAGATTTAGAAAACGTCATAATTAGTGTAGAATTTCAAATATAATCTTTTTAATAATTCTTTCAAACATATAAAGATATAATACTTTAATGTTACTTAACGTATATATGTATGTAAAAAAGCATTACATATTTATATATGTACAATAACATGAGAAGTAATCTTTTTATTGCATTTATTTATATCTTTATATAGAGCTATTATGACAACAAGATAGCTAAAAAAAAAAAAAAAAGAAATAATAAAAGATGAAAAAACCTAAGATCATTTTTTAAAAATTTTCAAAAAAAGTTTTTCGACTGCTTGAAATTTACATTTAAAAATGATCATTTTCTAGACAGGAGAAATCAATCACTTTTTTTTTTTTTTCTTTCTAAAATCGGAAAAGATAATCTCTTGTATTAATCTTTTATCTGTCTAATGAGCCCTTGATCATTACAATCAAATTAGAATTACGATAAGGAAAAATGATGACGTTAACTCTCACAAATACATTTGATCAAAGGACATCGTAGCGTTACTTTTAGAAAACTTTTAGAAACTTAATTTCTAAAAGAAACTTACTTTAGGAAATTTTTTCAAAGAAACTTACGCACTGGTATCCACTCAAACAAATAGCGTAATAACATGGTCACGTGATTACGTGATCACATGTTCATATGATTATCTGTGTCTCAATGTTTAATCATAGTGTTACTTTTAGAAAACTTCTAAAAACTTATTTTCTAAAAGAAATTTACTTTAGAAAGAAAAACTTACTTTATGAAGTTTCTTTAGAGGAAACTCATTATTAAAATCGACAATACAAGTAGCGTAGTTACGTGATCACGTGGTTACGTTGTCACGTGGTTACGTGTCACGTGCTCATATGTATATCATGTCGCCATGTTTTTAATCATAGAATTGCTTCTAGGAAAGTTTTAGAAATTTACTTTCTGAAAGAAATTTACTTTAGGAAAAAAAACTTCATTTATGAAGTTTCTTAGAAGAAACTCATAAACATATTAAAATCGACAATACAAGTAGCATAGTTATGTGGTCATCTGGTTACGTGGTCACGGGCTCATATGTATATATATATATATATCTATGTCGCCATGTTTAATCATAGTGTTATTTTTAGGTAACTTTTAGAAACTTAGTTTCTAAAAGGAACTTACTTCATAAAGTTTCTTAGAAGAAACTTTTTTACTAGTTGGAACAAGAAATACAAGTAGCGTAGTTACTTGGTCACATGCTCATATGTATATCTATGTCGCCATGTTTGATCATAAGCCAATAAACTTCTTAAAAAAATAAAAGATCGTCATTCAAGTATTGCAATATTGCCTAACATGAGCTGATATTGAGGAAACATAAATATTAGTAAAAATTGTGCTAATCTAATCAAATATACATGGAGTGAGTGCAAGATCTACATATGATTTATGTTTGCTACTTTAAAAATTAAAAAAAAAAAACAATAAATAAATAAAGAATACAATGTTTGATGTAGTACTATATAATATCAATGTTTCGACTATATAATAAAATAGTTCGAAAATAATTAATACATGAACCGTAAATAACAATCGAAGTAACGATAAAACAAAATACTTGTAATATTTTTCAATTAACACAATATACTAAAATATATACAAATTTGATAAATATTATTTATTATAATACTTATGTTAAAATGAAAGAGACATTGCCATAGATTATTTAATCTTTTGTAACTATGATTCAACTTCTACAGAAAATTTTGATTTCTTTTTTTATAATTAATATTTAATATATTATTTTATACAATGAATAAGGTAAACAAATATATATATATATATATATTTAATATTGCTTACCATATTTTTTTGTTGATTTTCAACTTTACAGAAATGTTTATGATAAAATTAATGCCATATTGAAAATAATCTTTCAATTTTTATATGAAATTTTTAATTAAATATCTTCCTATATTACATAAATATTCTGTAAAATTTCATCAAGATCGGTTCAATAATTTCATTAATTTTTAACATAAAAAAAATATTTTTCAATTAAATTGTCATCATTTTGGCAATTGTCAAGCGAACAGTTCGAAATTTTAGAAAATAGTAACAATAATGTGTCCGAGATTTAATTATATTTGATTTAATTAATTTGTTATTATTATCGAAGAACATTTAATCATATATATATATATACACGTATAAATAGATTTAGAAAACGTCATGATTAGTGTAGAATTTCAAATATAATCTTTTTAATAATTCTTTCAAACATATAAAGATATAAAACTTTAACGTTTTCGCTTACAATATATAATACGTATAGCGATGAAGTGGTAATAATATTATTTAGAAAAATTAGAAATACATTCTAATCATTCAAAATATATCTATCTATAAATCTTCATTAAATCTGTCAAGTAATGTAGATTTTAAATGGTTCGAAAATAATTGACGCATAAAGAATAAATAACAATCGTAACAAAATATTATTAATAATATGTGCGAGATTACGTCACATCAGGTATATGTACGTATATATGTATGTAAAAAAGCATTACATATTTATATATGTACAATAACATGAGAAGTGATCTTTTTATTGCATTTATTTATATCTTTATGTAGAGCTATAATGACAAAAAGATAGCTAAAAAAAAAAAAAAAATAATAATAATAATAAAAGATGAAAAAACCTAAGATCATTTCTTAAAAATTTTCAAAAAAAGTTTTTCGACTGCTTGAAAATTACATTTAAAAATGATCATTTTTTAGACAGGAGAAATCAATCACTTTTTTTTTTTTCTTTCTAAAATCGGAAAAGATAATCTCTTGTATTAATCTTTTATCTTCCTAATGAGAGTCCTTAATTATTAAAAACAAATTAGAATTACGTTAAGAAAAAATGATGACGTTAACCCTCGCAAATACATTTGATCGAAGCACATCGTAGCGTTACTTTTAGGAACTTTTTTGGAACTTAATTTCTAAAAGAAACTTACTTTAGGAAATTTCTTACAAAAAACAAAAAAAAAACTTATGAACTGGTATCCACTCAAACAAGTAGCATAGTTACATGGTCACACGTGGTTACGTGATCACATGCTCATATGTATATCTATGTCGCCATGTTTAATCAGAAAGTGATAAACTTTAAAAAAAAAAAAAAAAAATAAAAGATCGATCAAGTATTAGTATATTGCCTAAGATGATTTGATATTGAGCAAACATAAATATTAGTAAAAATTGTACTAATCTAATCGAATATACATGTAGCGAGTGCAAGATCTACATATGATTTATATGTTTGCTACTTTAAAAATTAAAAAGAAAAAATTAAAAAAAAAAAAAGATAAAAAAAAAGATAAAAAGATAATACAATGTTCGATGTAATATTATATATTAATGTTTGGACTATATAAATATATAATAAATGTGTGTTTAAGTGCATAACAAAAATGATTTATTTTTATATACCATTAATTCAATTTTTTCAATTATCACATGAATATAACATCAATCTTTTTAAATATATCTTTTTATAAGAAAACTTTTTAAGATTAAATAAAGATTGTTTTTTTTTTATGATCAATTAATTTCAATTCGTAAAATAATAAGAATCAAAAACAAATATATTTTATAATAATTTGTTTATAATAATTTTTTTTTTTTATTTTATTGCCTTTCAATGTCAATTTTGATATTAATGCGACATCTAATTAATATTAAACAATAATTTTAATATCATTTGTTATTATTTTTTATTTTGTCAGCAAGAATATACTTTTATACATACGTATATACGAATGTGTGTGTGCGTTTTTGTGTGTGTGTGTGTGTGTGTGTGTGTGTGTGTAATCGTCCATACAAAATACATTCTTGTATACGAGATACGTCAATAAATGTGTATTTGTCGGTATAAAAATTAATTAATATATAAAATATAGCGATAATACGACAATAGAAAGCCATCGAGAGATGCGAAAAAAAAATATATAGAATAAAAAAAAAAAAATAATAAAATGAAGTATTGACCGAGAAAATGAACGTAAATGTCAGTCTCCCTTAAGGTTTATATTGGTAAATGGTATTATCTAAATTGTAATAAACAATTTGTTCGTCAATCCAATGCCGAAATTCAGCGACATTAGCATAAACACCTGGAGTACCATCTTCACCACAACCAATACCCCATGCAACTATACCAGCTTGAGCATATCGATTAGGATCCTCTTTTAATGGACAGACCAAAGGACTTCCGCCATCACCCTATAATAATAATAATAATAATAATTTTTTTTATTAGATCAAATTATCAAATATTAAGAGAATAATAACAAAAATAAAATACCTTGCACGTGTCTTTTCCTTTTTCACCACCAGCACAAATGAATGTTTTATCCAAGACGAAATATTTTCCTAATCTTGTCTGACGTAAAGTATTTTGACAATTATCATGAGGCACGATTGGAAGTTCTACCCTTTTCAAGATAACCTGATAATGACCTTCCTTGCCTATAATTAATGAATGAAGAACAACGATTACAAAAAGGAAAAAAAAAAAAAAAGAAAAGAGAGAATGAAAGATCACAATGGCCGATTAATAATGATATTGTAAAGATTTTATTTCTTTACCAAAGATATCCTTGCCCCAACCACTGGCGAAACATCGGCTTCCATCAAATACAGCACCTTGATCGGGAAGACAAACGACATCAACGTTCTCAGCTAATTCGACTGGTTCAGAAAGGATCAATATGGCAGTGTCATTGTAAAGAGCACCAGAATGGAATTTCTCATGTACTACTATAGCTTCTATATTACGATCTTGATGAGCGTAAATTTCATTTTTCGTTTGTGTATCCCATTCTCCTGCACGTACTATAAGCTCTGAAGGTTTCTTTCTATTAAAATATAAAAAAAAAAAATATATATATATATATATAACAAGAATTTAATAAATAACGATAAAGAATTTACGATGAAATAATATAATATTATAGGAATTGTAGATGATTGGGAATAGGAAAATCATTTTCCTATGATCGATCGATCGATCAATTATTTACCCATTAACACAATGTGCAGCTGTCAGGACAGCTCTTGTATGAATGAGAGCACCTCCACATTGATAAACGTTCAATTTTTGTCCATCACTGCCAATAGTTTCTTTTTTAATTATGGCTACCATCCATGGGAATTCTCCAAATTGGGCTTCGTTATCGGTTGCTCCGGTAATTCTGAAACCAACACCATTGGGATGTCTCTGACCACAACCCTTTCTTATTGTTGGCGGTGGTGTAATTGGAATGTCTTGCTTTCCTACAACATCAGGTGCCTTACAACAAACGTCCAAATAATTATCACACGGTCCAGAAACTCTATGAGAAGAAAAAACAAAATAACAATAAAAATTAAATAAAAAAATGGAAGATAAAATGATCTGTTATATGTAATTGTTTCATAATTGTTAAAGTATCATTATGTACTATATTAAACGAAGTTAATTGCGTCCAAAACAGTCTCATGTAAGTTTATATGAATAAAAATAATATTTCCAAATGTTTACATGCAATATGATATTAAACGAATGATACGATTTATAAAATAGATTTGGTATATAATTTTTGTTCCTGAAATTATCTAAAGAAAAAGAAAAAAAAAAAATCCATTCATTTAATTCGTTTCTATATAAATTATAATAATTTCTTTTAAATAAAAATAATACGAAGCTTCGATGCAAAATCTTTTCTCTGGTTCGAAATTGGTTCGCAAAAAAAAAAAAGAAAAAAAGATAAACAAAAAATTATCCTTGAATTTTTTTTTTTTTTTTTTTTTTTATGACAACAACGAACATAAAATCTTGAAAATAATTTTCCTATTATAAAAAAATTTCGTATACTTCGAAATATTTTCGATTATTGTTAAAAATAAAAAATTAAAAATAAAATAATAAAAGAAGAAAAAAAAATCATGCAAGACGAACAGATAAATAGATGTTCAAAAATACGTAGGACAAAATATTAAATCAATAATACAAACCAATTATTACCTACTATAAAAAGATCAAAATCATGCAAATTCCTTTCCAATTGAACAAATCAAAAAAAAGCATGGCCGGATAAAGAATCTTCCCTTGGATAACAAAAAAATTCGTGCAATGAAATAGGAAAGAAACAAAAAGAGAGAGAGAGAGAGAGAGACAAAAAGAAATAGGGACAAAACAAAATATATAACAATAATAAATCGAATTTGACGATAAATAGAGACTTTTTTGGAAACGCACTCACCCCGCAACTTTAATATCTTTATCATCAAAAGCGGACCTGATATCAATGATGCCAACTCCGTCGTTTAAGATAGTACCATTTCTACATTGATAATAAGGTACGCATTCACAATCGTCCGGTTTATTAGATGATTTATTATCTGTACCAAGAATCGTCCTTTGTGTGGTAGAAATATCTCTATTTTTTAAAGCATTTTCTATAAGAGAATTTAAGCTTCCATCATTCGACGATGATGGTTGTTGAGTCGTTGATGATGGTGGTCTACCGAAAACATTACTAATCAAATTATCTAGATTCTTATTGTCTTGTGGTAAAGGTACGGCTAAACAAAGTGCAATACAACCCAAATATGGTACCAATGTCTTCATCTAAAAGAAAAGATAAAATAAAGAAAATAAAATAAAAAAACACATATGATATCGTAAAACATCGTACATATAAATCTATTATTTAGCAATTCAAAGGCAAAAAAAATTATTAATCATTATGATAATGAACGATCTTTATCGGATATACAATTATTTTTTTCTTTTTCTTTTTTTCTTTTTTTTTTTCTTTTGCCTTTTCTTCTTCTTCTATTTTTCATAAATCTCTCAGCGCGTATAAGCGAAGCGTTAAAATCGTAGCGTTAATAATTTTGTTTATTCGTTCTTATCGATTCTAATTAATCATTCATAAAGGCAGATACAAGAACGAATTTATGTTAAATAGATATTAAATTCTATAAGATTATCTATTACAAAATTTCCAAGAATGTTATATCAAAGCTGTTTTATTATTATTATTATTATTATTATTATTATTATTATTATTATTATTATCATCTAAAGAGAGATATTTTAATAAAATCTTAATATTACTTTACTGTGTTTATGTATATATGTGTGTATGTGTGTGTGTGTGTGTTTGTGTATGCGCGTTTAATTATATCTGTCTAATAATCATCGTTTACACGTAACATTATACTTATGTAAATGACTTTTTTTTAACGATAATCATCAAGAATTTAAAATTCAATTCTGAAGGAAAGGAAAAGAAAAATAATCAAAGAAGGATTCTCTAAATGATTATCATAGATCAACTCGATATACAGTATATCGTTTATGGCAAAAAAAAATAATTACGCAAACGTTTAATATTACTATTCGATTGGTAAAGCTGTTGATGATTATTGAGAGAAAGAGAGAGAGGTTGCCTTCTGGCATTGACCTTTCTCAAGGATAACCAACACAGACTGAAAAATACGTTAGTTAATTCCAGCGATTCTCACCTTGTTATTATATCGTGACAATGTGAAATAATTCAAAAATAAAGGGGAAAAAAAAAAAAAGAAAAAGTAAAATCAACGTCAAATAACAATTAAGATACGATAGGTTGGACTATCAATTCTAGAGTAATAAAGGTTATCGGTATTAATAAATTGGAAAAACCTATTTCTTCATGCAATTCTTATCTCAAAATAGAAAATACATTGATAATTCTAAATTATAAGATAAAGTTTAAATATTTTGATGAAAGTAAAAGAAAAAAGAAATAAGAATATGACCAAGATAAATCAAATATTTTATATTAAATTATCGATACATACGACGTGTATGATAAATATTGACGTATATATTTCTTTTAAACGAATAGTTGACATATATGTATATATATATATATAGACACACACACACACACACACATATATATATACTAAGTCAATATTGATTTTTAATATAACAATTGCAAAAGAAAATTTTGCAGATCGTCAAGGATTTATCCAAAGAAAAGAATTGATTTGATTTCTAAAACTAGGACTTAGATTTAAAATAAAAAATATAATAGAAGTAAATTAATTCCGCATTCAAGAGTTCGAAAGATCGACGATAAAAATAGATTCGAGAATAATTATTGACACGTACATACGTACATACATACATACATATATATATATATATATATATATATATATATATATATATATACTTATATGAAAATAAACATTTCTTTTATCTTTTAATCGAACGGCGAACTTTCAAACAAAAATAAAAAAAAAAAAGGAACTATTTTACGTTAATAAAACTATAATAAAGATAAGGAAAATTCACTTACAATGAAAAGTTTTGTTCCTTTGTTTACGGGAAACGAAACAAAAACAAAAATAGAACGAACGAACGAACAATTAAAAAAAAAAAAAAAAAGAGAGAGAGAGAGAGACAGAAAAAGAAAAAACGATGTATAGACACAATATAATAATCACAATGACCCTGAGTTATGGAAACGTTCCGTTTCGTTCGTGGATCTTGCGTATGTAATCCACGTTGGTATTCCGCGTCACTGTGTTCTGTGCCTTAACTTCTAGATTTTCTACTCTCTCTCTCTCTGGTTATATGAGAGAAGTCTACTTGGTCTCCCTCTCCCCATCTCACCCCACTCCTTTACCACCACCACCACCACTACTACTACGACCCATCATCATCATCATCTTATAAATGCAGAGAACTTTGGTATCTCTTCAGATGGCGTCTCTTACGTATATCGTTCAACGAAATCATATATATATATATACATAGAATTATAAAACTAATATGTCTACTCTGTTTCTCTCATTTTCTCGAATCGTCTTGGCATTCCCCACATTACAAAAGTTCTTACGATACGATCCTATTACACATTACACGGAATCGTTTCTTTCGAGTAATTTTTTTATTAATCGAAAAAAAAAAAAAAAAAAAAAAAAAAAGAAAACTTCGTTCGAACGGAAATAAATTATTACGGAGGAGAGGGGGAAAGGAAAAAAGAAAAAGGAAAAATTCAAAAGAACATTTAAAATATGTCCTTTCGATATATATATATATATATATATATATATATATATATATATATATTTTATTTGTACGTATTATAAGAATAAAAAGTTTCATATATTTGTGAAAAATAATTGTAATTTAATTTGTAACTTCAATATTATTATTTCAAAATTATGTAAGATACAATTTGGCATTTCGCACGGCAAATGTAAAAATATTTTTCATCGATACTTAAACGAGGGGAATTGATGATGAACGAGGAAAAAACTTGTACCGATTTCGCATGACGTGAGTATGATTACGTCATCGGATTTATAAATCCGATGAATGGAATTACCATTGATCTTTTCTTTTTTTGGTGTTAAGGTCAAACTTTGAAATTGCCATTTTTATCCTTCGACAAAATATCTTGTATTCTATGAAATATCTTTAACCTTAACTTTTTCTTTGTTTTTTTTTTTCTTTGTGTTTTTTTTCTTTGTTTTCTTTTTCTTTTTTTTTTTCTTTTTCATTATACTACTTTCATCGATATTTCATCGAATTATGGCGTATGAGTCGATAAATGAAATTTAATAAATTTATTTAATCGCAAAAATGGAAGATCAAAATTTTCCTTATAAACGTCTGACGATTCATCGATTAAATTTTGTTCTTTTCCTTGTTTTCCTTTTATCTATTTATTTATTTATTTATTTATTCAAATATTTCTTTTCTTTCATACACGTTTGAAATTGTAATCATCTAAAACGCGATGCTTTTTACGATCGTTTATAAAGAACGCGTTATCGTGATTACACAGTTTTATTAAACTTAAAGGTGTCATAATGTCGATGAAATATCGAGGAAAAAAAAATATAATTGACTGTAGATACATGTTCGTTTCGTATTGATATTCTCTACAATTTTTTTTTAAGCTCAGAATATTGATATTTGTATTAAAAAAAAAAAAAAAAAAAAAAAAAAAAAAAAAAAAAAAAAAGAACTTTCTAACAACTCGACAAAAGCATTCCCTATGAAATATCTGCGATAAATATTATATTACAATTTATCTCTCCAAATCTAAATAATTTTTTATTCGAAACATTTATTTATAAAATCAATTCATTCGTATAATTTAAAGTTAGACACTCGGTATATGTAATATTAAAGATAAAATGATTATATAATAATATATATGCATATATCATCATCATCATCATCATCATCATCATCATCATTATTATTATTATTATTATTATTATTATTATAAATTTTATTAATATGTATAAAAAATTTATATTGTTTTGTCAAGAAAGTAATTTCGATTTTTTAGTATGAAATAAAACTCAATTTTTTTTTTTTTTGTTTTTATACAAAAAATGAACTTTAATCAGTCAAATATCTTCCATTCTGTTCTGATGATTTTGCAATCTTTCTAATAACTTCATGATTTTACGCTCATAGAACTTCTGGTTCTTATCAGCAAAGAAAAAATTCGAAATAAATGATAATGCAATGATGGTGCAAGGTCGAGGCTATATAAGGGATGCGATATTATTTCATTAACCATATTTTATCATTGTTACTATTATTATTATTAATTATATCTTAATATAAAACATTTTAAAAGGTGAGTTTCTAAAAATATTTAATAAAACAATAAGATATATATATATATATATATATATATATATATATATATATATTTAAATCTGTGTTAATAATATTATTAGTTAACAATACTATCGTAATTAATCTAATTTTCTATATAAAAGATATACATTCGATCTTGATATATAGAAAACGGGTCACGAAAATAATAAAACATCGCATGCGAGTTAATAGTCATTAATGATGACTCTTGTTTGTTGATTCGATCGTTGACCACGGATAACGATATTATTTCGAGCAACAGTATTATTTTGTAGATGTTGCAATTCCCTATGTTTTATATAGGGTTATCTGATCATACGTTTTACAGACCACATCGAGTTCGTCAAATGAAAAATGAACACAATTAAATAGGTGATCTTTTATCAAGGAGAAAAATGAAAATCAAAGAAAAGGAATAATAAAGAAATCTTAAAATTCCAAGAAACTATTAAAAAGAAAAAAAAAAAAAAAGAAAGAAAAAGAAAAAAAAATTATGATAATAATAATAATAACTATCTGAATCGTTTGTAAAAATATAAATATATGTCTTAAGAAAAAAATGTAATAATTCATTTTATCGTGAAAATAAAAAATAATAACAATTATTTTTACGTATTGTTTATAAAATTATAAAGATATGTTAACGAAAAATCTATATACATATATAGATTTTTTTTTTTCTTTTTTCTTTTATCATAAAAGTAAAATTGTAAAAATAAAATCAAAGAAAGAAGAGGAAATGAACGAAAGGGAATAAAATAAGAAACTTAAAGATACTACGAAACGATATAAAAAAAAGAAAATAATAATAATAATCAAATATCGTATAACAAGTGACTTGAAAAAAAATACCACGTACAAAACGTGAAGAAGTATGACGTTTGATTGTTTTCAAGGAAAACAGTAAATATATATATCCCAATAAAAAAAAATCTGATATATATATATATATATATATATATATATACATACACATACACATACACTTCTTTTATCTTTTACCTTTAATCTTAAAAAGGAACAAAAATCTTAAGATTCTACGAAAAGATACTTTAAAAAGAACAAAAACAGACGGATTAAAATAATTACACGTCGTAATCATGTGTAATTAAAAAAAAAAATATACATCGACGGTTATAAATATATTTTAATAAATAAAAAGGAAATAAGATATATTTGCGTCTATTGTCTTAATATAAAAAAAAAAAAAAAAAAAAAAAAAAAAAAAAAAAATAAATAAATAAATAAACAAACAATTAAACAACAATAAAAATGAAAGATGTCTTAAGATTGGACATTGCAAAAATGCAAAAAAAAAAGAGAAAAAAAAAAGAAATAAATAAATGAGAGAGAACAAAAAAAATCCTTCCACCGTGACAATGTGTTTTTTCTTTGTAAACACAAACAACACACATTGCCGTGACCAGGATTCGAACCTGGGTTACTACGGCCACAACGTAGGGTCCTAACCACTAGACGATCACGGCTACTGGAAGAGTTGAACATAACGCGCAAAATCTATCCAAATAAGATTCTTCCGCGTTAACTCAAGCGAATCTTATTCCATTTTATTCTTATTTAATAACTTTACAAACTACTTTCCCAAGGTCAACTTTAATTGCTCGAACATAAAATTAAATTTTTACATAAGCGGTATTTTAATTGTATAACACGGAAGGTTTAGTTAAGGGGGGAATAATTGATTTCATAGAAAATATCAGTTATCAATTATATCACCGTAAATAATTAATAATTATTTATAAGAAAAAGAAAAAAAAAAAAAAAGAAAACGAATCTTTATCAATATCGTATGAATAAAATATTATTATTTTGTTTAATATTAAGAACAATTAATATCCTAAGGATATTATTTATGGAAACGTACAATTATCGTATGGGAACAATTATTTCGCATCGATGAAAGAGAATTAAACAAAAAGAAAAAAGAAAAAAAAAAAGGCAAAAGAAAGATAAAAATAAAAATCAGATCGGCAGGACTAGATATGAAGTTTTTATTTATATACCAATAATAACTACCTTGATTTTTTGTTTTTTTTTTTTTTTTGTTTTTTTAATATTGTACACCATAATTCGCGAGTTGTTGATCGATCCATTGTTTGTGCTGAGATACACTGGCATAAACGGCAGGTATATTAGATTCGCCACAACCAATGCCCCAGGACACTATACCAGCCTATAATAAATAAATTAATTTTTTTCTATAATTCAACGAAGGTGTCCCTTTTTTTTTTTTATGTTACACACATAAAAAATTAATACCTGAATGAATTGTCCAGTTGCCGTTGGACAAATCAAAGGACCACCACCATCGCCACGGCAAGTGTCCTTATTGGGTTCACCGCCAGCGCAAATGAACGAGCCATGTAATAAAAAATATTGTCCCAAATTCGTCGTTCTTAAACGATTCTGACAATCTGATCGTTCTACAATTGGTAGATCTACCTTTCTTAATTCCGCCTGATATTCACCATTTAAACCTTCACATTTAGATTTTAATTATAAATGGAAATATATTTGAGATTAAATCGTACGAATATATTATTAATATTATTTAAAAGATAAAATTTTACCAAAAGCACTACTGCCCCAACCTGTTCCGAGACATCTAGTACCGGATGAAAATGTCATTCCTTGTTGTGGAAGACATATTGGTATCACGTTTGTTGCATAATTCACTGTTGAATTTAATATCAATATAGCTACATCGTGAAACAAACCGCCGCTATAATAAAGTGGATGAGGTATGATAGCTTTTATTCTTGCTTCTTGAATAGGCTCGCTGTTATTTTTCACGTTCCATTGTCCGAATCGGGCGATGAATACTCCGTTTTCTTGACTAAAAAAAAAAAGAAAAAAAAAAAAAAAGAAAGAGAGGAAGAAAAAGATAATAACAAAATTCCTATTACTTTTTACGATTTACTTTTTGCAAATCATTTTACGCGTCAATTCTTTACAATCTAACTATACGAAGTAAAAATGATGAATATTATTGAAATTTCATAATACGTAATATGCATAAATATGCGAGTTATAATTTTACAATTTATTCATAAAGGACTAACTTACGATAAAATTGAATTTAACGTACTTCGTAACGCAATGTGCAGCAGTCAAGACAGCTCCATTGTTGATCATAGAACCACCACATCGATATAAATATTTACCATCGGGTTGTTTCACAAAAAGTGATACCATCCATGGAAATTCAGCGAAATAGGTCTTGCCTGATGATAATGGATAAGGTGTCGCTTAAAAAAAAATATATATATATACATATATATATAATTTACTAGAAAAAAATTAATTTACGTATACGTATGCAATATGCAAGTATTTAAACAATATTAATGAAATAATGTTCCGATATTATACCAGGTGCATTAGCTGTACCACGAATACCGCATACTACTTGAATATCAAGAGAACCCATCGGATTATTAATAACAAGATCACGTGGTCCAGCAGGTATATTAGAGTACAGTTGATTTGATGCAATGATACCAGCTGGCCTACAACAAACTTCATCGGCTGACGTACAAATGGTAAATCTTGGATCGATAATACCAGCTCCATCGATATTAATGACATTCCCTTGTGTACAGAGCCAACTTTTGACACAGTAACAAGCATTAGATGTCCCTGGGAATTTCATTTGTCCAAGGCCATTAATAATAACGGTTGTATCGACATTGGTAATGGGTCCATTACCTTGACATGAATTATTAATATTAAAACGATTAATTAATCAATCATACAAAAATATAAATGGATTCATACCGGATGACGGTATAACGAGATTAGCCCCATTAGTACATTGCAATGTATTCCCGCAAATAATACAAATCTGTCCTTGGGGTTGTATGGTCGGTGTTATAATAGTTGGTACAATGTTAGATGTTAATTTGCAACAAACCTGTCCTACACCTGGACAGAGAGATGTCTGTTGACGCGGAATAATAATACCTTCTCCTGATGTACCAATCACTACAATGTTTTGGGGATCACATTGCCAACTCCATACGCATATGCAATTAAGACCAGGTATTCCAGTAGGTAGGATAGGATAACCCGTTGGAAAGATTATTGGAGGAAGCGTAGATTGCATAGTTGTTACGGTCGTAGGTGGTGTTGTAGGAGGTGTTGTAGGTGTTGTAGGAGGGCTTGTAGGAGGTGTCGTAGGAACTGTCGTAGGAACTGTCGTAGGAGGTGGTTTAGTTGTAGTAGTAGTAGTAGTAGTAGTAGTAGTAGTTGTTGTTGTTGTTGGAGTGACAATAGGAGCTGCAGTGGTATTAGGTAATTTGCAACAAACTTCCAAATCCCCGGTACATCTTCGATACCTATTAAATATCGAATACACATTGATTTTTTTTTTTTTTCCCCAAATAATACAGATCCCATAAAATCTTACCTGATATCTATATTTCCTGCTCCATCGGTTATGATGGTGGTATTAGGATCGCAAAGATAATAAGGTACACAAATGCAATCCGTAGTCGGTGGAGTACTAGCAATTTTTTCTAACTTTTCTAATTTAAATTTGTGAAGATGAAAGAAGGAAGGTGAAATAAATTCGATCTTCGATCGATCCTCGATAAATTTAACGAAGGACGATGTATTCACTGACGATGATCCTCTTGTTAATATTCCATCGATCGTTGTCGTCGATATTAACGCGATGATCATTAACGAAAAACAATGACGATACATGACAAATATATTCGGGTCGTCGTTTCTAGTCGACAGCTCAACTTCTATTGAACGATTTTATTTTTTTTATATGAGCACGAGTGTTTTATGTTGTCTATATACATATACATATATATATATATATATATATACATACAACGTACATAGACAGGATGTAGTAGTACTTTCCGGTTTATGGGAAATATCCAGATTCAGATACGAAGCTCTAACAGCGTTTGCTTTTGTTACAGGAGTGAATTACTGATCGAAAACGTAACGTGAACGAACAATAGACACTTACTGTCACGTATTTGCTATTTAAAAAGATAAAAAAGAAAAAAGGGAGGGGGGGGGAAAGAAGAGAAGAAATTACAAATTAAAAATGTATTATAAAATTCGAATAAACCGTATGGATCATTGGAATAATCCATCGATATAGATTATAAATCGTCACGTTGATTATTCGAAAAGGAAGGATATATTAGGGTCAACTTGGCGTGACGAACGACGTTCTAATGTGTGACCTATTTTACTTAACACATATAAAAGGGAGCGCAGTTAATCTGTGTTGTAAGAAAAAATAAAAATAAAAATAAAAAAAAAAAAAAAGTGTAAAAACAGAATAGTTGAATTAATATTATCTCTTGATTGTTTTTTTTTCTTTCTTTTTTTTCTATTTTTTTTTTCTTTTTGTTTTTTTTACCAAACAATAATATTCATAATACAAAATTCACACGTAAAAAACACTTAATTAAATATCGTAAAATTATACATCAATAATAATAATAATAATAATAATAATAATAATAATAATAATAATAATAATAATAATAATAATAATTAAATAGCAGTAATTATAATATATGTACCAAAAAGAGGTATTTATCATGGCGATATTGCAAAAAATGTTACATAATATAATAACAAACAAATTGATTTCATTACTCTGGCAGCGGCATATAGGAACATTTGTAAAAGCAAAATTGAAAAATAAACAAAAAAAAAATAAACTCCCTATTCTTTTTCTGGCCCTTTTTGATTTTGCGAATCAAAAAAGAAAAAGAAAGGAAAGAGAAAGAAAAAAAAAATTTAATGCGCCTTTAGCACGAAATATGGGCCTATTTGGTTTTGATGTATATTTTGATATATACATAGATCAATACCATTAACTATTATATACATGAAAATCTATTAGAAGATGGTGATATTCTTTTCTTCTTCTGTATATTTCTTTTCTTTTTTTTTTTTTTTTTCTTTTTCTTTTGACTTATAAAAATTATTATATTTGTACAATTCTATTAAATTCTACTATTGCGTAAAACAAGAGAACGCATACATATATATATATATGTGTGTGTGTGTGTGTGTATATATATATATACATACATACATATGTATATATGTATGTATATATATAATATGAAAATTAAATGAACGAAACAAAAAATTAGATATTGCTCAAATAATAAGTAACAATATCATGACAATAATTTATATTAATCTCTTGTATGCTTTATATTTATACATTTATCATCTCTTGCTCTTCAATTCACGATTCAATTTATTTATTATATTTTAATACGTATATATATATATCACGATTTCAGTCAAACAGTAATCGATCAACGAAAAATAGAGCAGGATGATATTAAATTTTGTGCAATTAATTAATTATATCTTATCATAGAACAATTATTTAAGACTTAATAGAACTTATAATATCTCTAATATGTAATATTATAATATATGAATAAGTAATAAAATATTTCTTTTTAATACTACTGTTTTTAAATACTACTCTGTGTATGTGTGTGTGTGTGTGCAACTGATATATAATAATAATAATAATAATAATAATAATAATAATAATAATAATAATAATAATAATAATAATAATAATAATAATAATGATAGTCTTTGACAGGAAAAAAGTATCTTTGGAAAAACGTACAGCCAAATATAGTTTGAATAGTTAAACTCATTTACAAAATAATAGTTACAATAATATTATACTATTACAATATATGTATTTGATTTTCAACAAAAAAAAAAAAAAAGAAAAAAAAACCATTGGAACACAAACTGTTATAAATACATATATATATACACATACATACATATATATATATATATATATATATATATATATATATATATGTATATACATACATAAGTATATAAGTATATATAAATGTTAAATAAAGATATAATATGAGAGCAATATGATGATTTTACAGAACTAATAATGCAAATGAATAAAAAGAAAAATCATATTGAGATCATTTTACAAATCTAATAATACTTTTTGGAATACTATCATTAGAATGAATGTTTATTTTATTGAAATAGAAATTCTTTGTTTTTCCCTTTTTTCCTTTTTCTTCTTCTTGTTTTCTTTTTTTTTTCTTTTTTTTTTTTTTTTTTTTTTTTTTTTTTTAGTAACTACAATTATATCAATAATTACATAATCAGGCACATGAACGAATGACTTTAGTGAAACTAGAAATCTAATATATGATGTATCGATCCCTTCTTTTTTTTTTTTTTTTAGAACTTTTGACAATCTAAGTTTTGCATAAATAGAAAAAAAAAAAAAAAGAAAAAAGAAATAATAAATTTTAACGTAACGCCATATTTAAAAATGTACGTCAATTTTATCATAGAAAATTGTTAATATTTCAAATCTACGACTAACTTCGTAATGGTCCATTATAAGATCGTGTCAGAAGTAGTTTTAAAAAACGAATAGGATCTTTTAATTATCTTTTAATTATCGTCACGATTATCGCCATCTTGACGAATCAAAAAAGAGATATTTTCTTATTCTTCTTCTTCTTCTTTTTTTTTTTTCATGTTTCTCTTTTCAATGCATGCTCTTCAAATTAGTAAGAATTGTGGCCAAGATTATTTAATAAAATAATATTCGTTAATGTTTATCCATATATATATATATATATCACTTTTCGTAATTAATAAAAAAAGAAAAGGTTCGAATTTCTGCATATGAAAAGATGTAATTATATCTAATTTATATATATATATATATATATATATATATATATATATATATGTATATATGTATGTATATGTTAATATACATATATAAAATTATTGCAGCTTCATTCTCTCAGACTATTAACTAAATCTGTAAAAGAAACTTTTTTTCATTTCTTTTAATTAATTTAATTAATATATACATGTATGTAAGTATATGTATATATATATATATATATATATATATATTTATATATAATAAAAAGATTGTCGTTTCTTAAACTTTGCAGTCTTATCTATTTTCATTGAGAATTAATAATTTGATATCACTCGAAACCTTTTAAAGATAGATAATCTTTTTTTTTTTCTTTTCTTTTCTTTTCTTTTCTTTTTGTCGATTAGAGTCATTCGTTTAATATAGTGGAAAAGAGGAACAAAAAAAGAAAAAAATATATTAACCTATTAATAATATATAAGAATTGTTTAAAAGGCTTCACATAATATATTCTCAATGAAAGAATTCATTACTTAACTCTTAAAAATATAATTAATATGCGCCATGATATTCATATTTGAAAAAAAAAAAAAAAAGAAAAAAAAAAGAAAAGATTTACAGAATTAATCATATATAGAGTAAGTACAAAAAAAACATTGCAAGTCTAAGTATTCTCATAATACAAAATCATACGTACTAGTTCGAGTTACGTATATATATGCCATATTAATTTTCGAACGATCTTTTATATTTTCAAAAATTGTCAGAAACAATTGTTGAAAAAAACAATTAATTGTTTAGCACAAAAATCAATGTAAATTCAATTCGAACGTTTATCTAATTACCATTACCAGTTAGTTGTAATACATTGGTAATTTTTTTTTCTCTTTTATCTATACTTCCTGCCTTCCCTTCTTGTTTTCTTATTCAATAAGATAGATCGCGGTTGAAAAAATTAATCTCGTCGATATATACGAAAATAAAAAAATAAAATATATATATATATATATATAAAAAAAAAAAAAAAGAAAGAAAAAAAAGAAAAGAAAATCAATTCACTTCTGGCGTCGTTTACCTATTGAATTTCTTTGTAATTTTGGATCGTTCGTGGTTGAAATTGTCTCGAATGATGATTTTGATTGATAAGATCCTGAATTTTTGGATCTCATTGGACAATGGCTCACAGTATGCGCTGTATCTCCGGTAGCACCACAGATCGGACACGTATATGCCCTATTAAAAAATAAAAATATTATTAGCATATGATTTAAATTCAATATAAAAATTTAACCTCAACACGATCGATATTATCATTATCGATAATATCGATTGAGTGTTCTCAAGTTTGAGAATTAAATCTATAAAGGATTTCTACGAAGGAAGAAAATAAAATTAAAACATTATATTATAAATATACAGATTAACATTAAATTTAATTAAACAAAATTATACTCTATCGATATCTTTATCGATAATATTGCCGACTGAATAAAATCAAGTTAAAGGAAATATTTTAAAGCAACGCCACCTACCGAGAATCCCTATGAAACAAAAATACTAAAAACAAATGAAATCACGAAACTATCGACGAACTCTCGCATCTCGAAACTATCGAATAAAAGACATCGAAAGTATTTGTTTTCTTTCGTGCTATTGTAATAGAAATCCCCCCTCGAGTTTACTCTCTACAGAGGATAAACATACTAGACATATATATGTCCGTGAATAAATACGACTTATCATTTCCTCGCCGCTTACCTTCAAAGCTGCATGCGTAGCGACGGCGGTGCCAGCGTCCAAAAAGTAGAAAACAAAAGACGAAAACTTTTACAAAGTTCAGAATTTTTCACAAGATAGAATACGAAGAAAAAAGTATATATATGTGTATGCATATATATATATATATATATATAGGTAACTATCAAAATTTTATAGAAAATTTCGTAATTAATTACATATACCATATTATCTTTGATCATTCTATTTATTATTATTATTATTATTATTATTATCATCTTTTTCATTCAATAAAAATTATTTATTTGATTATTTAATTAGGTTAAATGTTAAAGATTAATGTATATTATGTTAGTATATATTTGAAAAATTAAAAAATATTTTCACCTAAGAACGGGACACTGCACACGGCCATCAGCATACTTGATCAAATGTTGCCGATAATATATTTCCTCAACGCCATTGTTTCTACAAAAGACGCATACGTTTGGTAATGGCTTTTTCGGCTTTTTTCGACGAATATTAGCTACAGGCTGTTGATAATCGTCGACATCCGGACAATATTCAAAATCCCGTCCATTGTGACGAAATTCTTCCATCACGTCGTCCACTGTATTAACAAAACACATATACATATGTACATACATACATAAACACATTTTTATTATAGAATTACAATGTCATATTCGAATCGATAATCAAACGAGCATATTTGTTTTTGATATTCTATCGTATTAATCTCTACGTAAATGTTCCTCTTTTAAAAACTAACCTCTCAAAAATTTATTTAACAAAATGTCAATGTTATATCCGGCCATGTTTTTCTTTTCTTTATTTCAACTAACCTCTCTAACCTCTCTTAAAATAATTAAATCTCGTATATCGTTAATAGTCATTTAAAAATTATCTTTATAAAAAAGACAAAAAAAAAGAGAGAGAGAGAGAGAGAAAGAAAAAAGAGATTCAATCTAATTTTACGACACTCGAAGGATATATTTATTTTTTCTTTTCGTTCATTTCAAAAGAGGAGCTTTCGATTAGCAGAGAGGAGAGAAAGCGATATATGTATTGTTTGTTTTACCGAAGGCCATGATCGCATACGTAACTACATATATATATATATATACATATATATATATATATACGTATAGAGACGTACACTTTGAAAAGAAATAATCCCCTAACGTTCTCGAATCTTCATGAGTACAGTATTGTGTTACAGATCTTGTAAACAAAGGGCGTTCAAACTTAAGAGAACGTCGTCGTATCTAAAGAGAGGAACGGAAAGCGTCAAAGTATTTTCTCGTATATATATTTATTCGTTAAGATAGAGGAGAAAGAAAGAAAGTAGAATGGTGCGAAAAGAAAGAAAGGAACGAAGAAAAAAATCTTCAAAACATTTCTCTCTCTCTCTCTCTCTTTCTCGAGAAAGAGAGAGAGAGAGAGAGAGAGAGAGAGAGAGAGAGATTAAGAGAGAGAGAAAGAGATCGTAAACTTCTAGAACGATTTTAATAAACGTTTTGAAACATCGTAACGTTCAAGAAAATAAGTAAACAAAAAATGAAACAATAACGAAAGTACGATACATTTCAAAGTGAAACGACATAACCTAATTTATCAAGCAGACAAAATATTTAATTTATTTCGTAGTGGATTCTACACGATAATTTTAATTATATTATATAATCATATTATTCTTTAGATTTAGATATTTAATTAAATGTACTATTATTTCTTTTTTTTTTTTCTTTTTATTTCGTTGATAATATCGATCGTTAGGATTAATATATTTTTCTTTATGTGAAATTTATTTTGATAGATAGAAAAGATAAAATATCGATAAGGTTATGTTAACATTATATTATATCGAGATTATATGCGTAACATTAAAATAAATATTTCCAAGTATTTAATTTATTAGTAAATAACTATTATTGATTGTATTTATTTCTATACGCCAAAATTTTCTGCGAAAATAATTATTCTTATGATTAGTATAATTTCTGCGAAGTTATATATATATATATTTCTTTCTTGAGAAATAGAAACAAATCGTACATCGTGATCGAGGTTATGTGCAAAATTAATTTAAACATTTTTAAATATTTTTCTTATTATCAAATGATTACTATAGGAATTTTATTTATTACTAAATAATTTGTCATTCTTAATATATTTTATGACGGACAAAAAAAAAAAAAAGAAAAAAAAATATTAATAATACAATATATATTATATTAATAATATCAATAATATAAATCTTTGTAAGTGTGAAAAGATGATAAAAAGAAAAAAAAAAAGCAATTGTTTTTGAAACTTCCTTCAGTGAGAAATTAAGACGAGCTATTTTGAAATATTACGCTGGTCCGTTCGAAACTTCTGCGCAACGATATTAGAGATATATTTATCTCTTTATTCATAAAATCGTAACCTTCATCAAGTACCTGTAAATTTCAAAAGGTTGGGTTTTTTCAGGTAAAACTAGGTAAAGGACCTTCCGTCCTTTCCTTTTTCTTTCTCTTTCCCCCCTCCCCTTCTCTCGACAAATTTTAGATTTTACAAAATCCTAGAATATATATGTAAGTATAGCTAAAAGTCTTGTCCTAAATTATACTCAAAAATATTTCTTCCCATAGAAATTGTTTTTCTCCTATTATTAGCTCGACGAACATTTTCATATAGATATTTTAAGTAATGAAAATTAATCAACACGTCGTGTATGATCTTAAATAACAACAAACAGCGTCTCTAATATTATTCAATTTAACATTTTTTATAGGTTAGGTTAGGTTAAATTAAAATATAACACGAACTAAGAAATGTAATTCCTCTAAGAATTATGCCATGCCAATATATAAAAAAGAAAAAGAAAAGGAAAAAGAAAAAAGGAAAAGAAAGAAAGAAAAAATCAGAAAGTCCACCGACAATGTTACGTTTCAACAAATTAAGTTAAAAGTATCAATTTACAAACAACGAAATATGCTTACGTATGTATGACATGAAAAAAAAAAGTCGACGTCTGCGATTTTTTTTTTCTTCTTTTTTCTTTTTCAAAGTCTTGAAAAGTTCTATTAGACATATATCGTACGTGTTAAAAAGAAAACCAATAAAAGAATATCTTTAAAAAGATCTTTCGAGAAAATTAAATACTTCTTTGCTTTTACGTTTTTTTTCTTGCTTTTTTTTTTTTTTAGGTTAGATTATAATAACTAACGATAAGAAAAAAGTTTGCTAACGATAAAATGGGAATGAAGAAGATAGTATTACGAACGTTTATACGATTTTCTTTCGTTGTACGTTACCGAGAAATACCTCCTTTTTATACGGAAAGAAGGGGAGGGGGAGAATGAAAAAAAAAAGAACTTTTAACAAGCGTAAACAACGCGTTAAAAACTTCGTAGCCTTTTTTTTCAGAACTAATTCTCTTGAAAATACTGCCTCTCTCTCCCTCTCTCTTTCTCTTTCTTTTATGAGTGCACGACTGTATAATATATATACCAAACCTGATATATGTATCTCGAATGATCGTTGCGAGAGTTAATTTGTTTACAAACGATCGAAGGTTGATTAGCTGACTAAGATAAGATAAACACAACACACGTACACACAAAAATGTACACGGGCACATAGACACATCTTTATACTGAAATTGAAAGAACGGTAAACCCTTCGAGAATAGATTTCAAACGATGTAATGAATGGCCGATCGATCAATCGATCGATATTACCATTCGATAATTTAAAAAAAAAAAAAATAATAAAAATAAAATAAAAAAGAAATAAAATAAAAGGAAGAGAAAAAAGAATCGAAACCAACTTCGTTATCGATCGTGAATCAATTGACACGTTAAAAAAAAGAAAAAAAAAAACAAGCAAACAAAAAGAAAAAGAAAAGAGAGAAGAAAAAAAGTGAGGTTATAAATTACGCCTAATCGCATATTACGCTAATCCTAACGTGACAAACAAATGACGACGACGTTGAGACAAATTACGCTGAATAATAATAATAATAATAATAATAATAATAATAATAATAATAATAATAATAAAAAGAATAGAAAGAAATAATACTGCGTGCATCATCGAACATCACTTTCATAATTACGTATACTTGGACAGAGATAGAATTAGATATATAGAGAGGGGGGAGGAGAGAGAGAGAGAGAGATAGAAGAATCAAATGAGAACGTGAACAAAAAAAAAAGAGAAAAGAAAAAAAGAAACAGGCAAAAAGAAATCGGGAAAAATTCGTGGAATCATTTTTTACTTTCTTCACAAGTCAGTCAATTATTCAAAGGACGTAATAAGAGAAGGTGTCAATAGTGTACGATAATCAATTGTTTAGCGTGCAACGATATATCAAGTATACGTCATCGATAAAGCGCGATTAACTTCACGTTATTTCTCTCTCTGTCTCTCTCTCTCCCATATTTTTCTTTTCTTTTTTCCTTATCTCTATTAACTTTTTAATGCATTTCGACTAACATACATATATACGTATAAAACCAACATGACCACAAAAGATATGTGTGTGTATATATATTTCTCTCTCTCTCTCTCTCTCATATAAGGCACAACAATATCAAGTTAGACATAGTGAGGTGAGTGAAGTTAGAGCGTAATAAGAAACGAGATAAAAGTCTTCGCACGAAAGGAATTTGCTGTTGGGCGTACTTGATCCTTCTCTTCAGTCAGGCAAGCGGATTCAAAAGAGAAAGATTTTTCTCTCTCACTCTCCTTCCCTCTCTCTCTCTCTCTCTCTCTCTCTCTCTCTCTCTCTCTCTCTCTATCTCTCGATGATCGCATACATAAAATTATGATGTAATCGACATAACGGACGAGACACGTAATAGAACGAAAGAATAGTAGGAAAAAAACGTTGACGAGGAAGAGGATGGAGGAAGATAGGAGGAGGAAGGAGTGAAGGAGGGAGGAAGGGAGAAACGAGGAAGAAGGAAGAGTGAGAGGAGGAGAGAAGAGGATATAGGCGAATAAGATAGAAGGAATTAGAAAAAAAGAAATGAAAACAAAAGCTCTCGATCAGTTATTCGAATTAAAAGCAAAACAAAACGGAAAGGAACGACGGAACGAAACGAAACGGAACGGAACGGAACGGAACGAAGAAAAAGATAAGTAAAACAAAAAAGAAACGTTAATAGAAGAGGTGGAAAAAGAGAAAAAGAAAAGAAAAGAAAGGGGGAAAAGAAAGAAAAAAAAAAAGAATAGGAACAGAAGAAACAAGAATGTAAAAAAAAAAAAGATATATCGATTACTTACCGTTAGGATACGGATTGGTATAGTAACTGTAGAATGTGAAATCATCGGTGAATAATCGTTTAAGTTCCTCCTGCAAGCTTGGATTGAAAGGGAAAAAGCAATTTCCCGAAACTTGAAGCATTGGTAGTTGCCTCGATTTAACACAGAACATCGTGGCTTTTATCATCGAATATTTCTTTCTTTCTTTCTTTCTCTTTTTTTTTCTTTTTTTCTTTTTTTTTTTTTTTTTTTTTTTTTTTATATATCTCTTCGATACGAGATTAAATTCGTATACCTATATATACGTATTAATTTGTATATATATATATATATATATATATATATATACATATACTGTGTATATACGTTTTTATGTATGTATATATGTAACGCGTTTATTTGTGAGAGATATGTGTCAATGTATCGTTAAAATCGATGTATATGTGTTTTTCTCACGGTCGTAAATGTTTAAGTTCGTGCGCGGATGCGCGCGTATATCTGCGAGAGTGTTCCTCGTGCGTATGTATGTGTAAATGTACGTGGCGAACGTGAATATATACTTATGTGTGTATATATATATATATGTGTGTGTTATGTGTATGTAAGTGTCGCACGTTTTACACTATCGAAAAACTTTCACCCGAGCTTGACGACTTTTCCAGTTCGACTGAAGAGAGTGAGAGCAGGGATGTCATCGGCGATTGGAAGAAGAAAGGATCTAGTGGTGGGGGTTAGGGTGCTGTCGTTGGGCCTACGAACTGATGGAAGAAAAAAAGCGCCTTATTTGAATCCATTGGTTTTGATTTGACATGCTTAGGTAATATATCTCATATGACTATTATAGCGTTTATCCTTTATTTGTTTTTCTTCTTTTTTTCTCTTGTTTCTCTTTTCTTTTTTCTTTTCGATATCTGGTATCTTTTTGTTTTAAAAGGGGGATGTTTATCTCTTATGACCTCATGTTACTTTGAAATCATGTATGTATATATATACACTATACATATATGTATATATGTATGTATTATATATATATATCTATATATGTATAATATATATCATAGTTTACCTTTTATATCATAATATTACTTTGAAGTTATTTATGATATATATATATATATATATGTATATATATATATACACATAGCATACACAATATTATATATATATGTTGTATATTATACAGCATATATATTGTATATTATATACTATATATATATGTATATGTATAATTATGGTGCATATATATCAACACACGCATACATATACATATTCATAATTTTGTGAGAATTAAATGTATAAGATTTAAATAAATAAAACTTAATGTATATATGTGATAAAATTTTTAAATATATAATTATATATATATGTTTTATTTATACATTATAATATGAAATTTCAAGGTTAATGTTTATCAAGTATAACTACACAATATTTATAGTATAGTTATATTTGTATAAGTTATGCTACAAGTTTTTTTTTTTCTTTATTTTTTTCTTCTTTTTTTCTTTTTTTTTTTATACAAAATTTTTTCATTAGATACAATTTTATTTCATTCGTTTTTCTCACAAAATTATATATTATAATTATTGTATTATCCTAGTATAGTATAATTGTTCACTATAAATATAAATTATTCTATAAGTTTCTTCTTTATACAACGTTTTATTTGTAGAAACGAACAAAAATCAGTTTATAAAAGGTCAATTAATAAACTCGAAATTATAATTCAAAGTTAATTACAGTAACAACGATTCATAATCAATTTATTTGTATACTTTTTTTTTTTAACAATTAATCAATTATTATTCTTTTATTTAGAATTAAGATGATCACTTGGCTTGAATTGAACAACAAGAGAAATTTACAAAAAAGAAAAAAAAAAAAAAGAAAAGATTGATTTCTATACAAGGTATAACTTGCAATAAAAAAAAAAAAAAAAAAAAAAAAGAAAAGGAAGAAAAACACAAACAAACAAACAAATAATTTAAAATTTCAAATATCAATTAACGATGAAATTTATGGCGGATAAAGTCAAAGAAAAAAAAAGAGGCAAAAAGAAAAGGAAGAAAAGGAAAATATAAAACAAAAAGAAAAGAAGAAAAGAGAAAGGTAGATATGTTTGTACATATAGGAGCGTGTAATTTTAAATTAAGATGGTGTTATAAGATTTGAGATATCTCATATCATGATTAGCTGATTGTTCTCACGATATTTAATAGAAAAAAAAAAAAATAAAAAAATAAAAAAATAAAAAAATAAAATAAAAATAAAAAATAAAAAAAAGAACAAACAAAGCAATTAGAGGAAAAAAAAAGGGAGAGGTAATTAAATACACACACACCTACATACACATCTGAAAAAGAATGAATGAAAAAAACGATATGCACTAATCTTCATCTTTATTGTTACTGTGTAAATATGTAGGCACTGAACAAATAATGTTTCATAATTTGTTTACAAACATTTACATTTACTGATCTTTTTGTTGTTGTATTATTCATCATCATTATCATCGTCATCATCTACTTCTTCTTCTTCTTCTTCTTCTTCTTTTTTTTTTTTTCTTTATTCTTTTTTCTTTTTTGTATTATTTTCCTTTTTTCACATTTTCTTTAATTTCCCCATTTCTTTTCCCCCATTTTTCTCTTGTTCAATCGATGAGAATTAGTTCTCTCTCTTTCTCTTTCTCTCTCTCTCTCTCTCTCTCTCTCTCTCTCTCTCTCTCTTTCTTTCTTTCTTTCTTTCTTTCTCTCTTTTTCTCTGCGAGCAGGCCCGACCATTTGGATGTCAGTCAAGTCCTACTTGTATTCCGTCTGTCGTCCGTAGACACACACACACACACACATTGTGAACCACGTGTATAATACCATTTTCGGTTTTGTTTGTTTGTTTGTTTGTTTGTTTATTTTTTTTCGTTCCTTATTTTTTTTTTTGCGCCCCCACCCCCCCCTTCCCTTCCCCAACCACTTTTTATTTTTCTTTTTTTTTCTTTTTTTTTCTTTTTTTGTTCTTCTTACTCGCCCATCATTTACTTCCTCTCTCGTATCATCAGTCATCGGTATCAGTATGCGTACTCAGTTATTCGTATTCGAAATTACTAATTTGCGACCTCAATTAATTATTTATATCAATATATAATATATGTATATATCAATATATAATATATGTATATATTAATATATATATATATATATATATATATATATATATACACATATATATGTATATACGTTCGTGTATGCATGTATATATATATATATTTATATACATATACATATATATATATATATATATATATATATGAATATATATATATATATTTTTTATTTATTTATTTATGTACTTTTATTTTATTTTTATTATGTATACCTTTTTAATCTCTATATATACGCTAGTATATTGTTCCTCTATTCTAAAAATTTATTACCATGATTATTTTTAATGATAATATGTATATAACTCGGTGAAACTATAATATTAAAAAATAATAGTAGTATGTCGAGAACATATTACACGTATGTCGTTTTTAGAGAATTGGTTGGATAGAATATTAGGAAGAGGATTAGAAGGAGGAGGAGGAGGAGGAGGAGGAGGAGGAGGGAAAAGAATGACGAGTAGGAATGGCGTATAGGGTGGCTCTATAAAGGAGGTTGTTGATAGAAAGAGTAAAGGAAAAAAAGAAAAGAAATGAAGAAGAAAAATTAAATGTTAAAACGCGATTTCTAACTTTGGCTAAGGAGATTGATATTTCGAAATTCGAGGGCACACAATGATCGGATAGATTAGATTTTTCAATAACGTATACAATGTGGGTGGAAGGAGGGGGGGGGGCTCTTAAGTATAAAGCAGTGCGCTCTTGAATTTCAAAATGTCGAGATTAAATAAAAGTATATTGGTACAAAGTCTTTTTTTTCTTTTTTTTTTTTTTCCTTTTTTCTTTTTTTTCTTTTTGTTTTAAGACGAGCTAGATTTAGGGAGAATTTGTTTATGTGTATGCGTGAATCCTATGTATGTATGTACGTATGTATGTATGCATGTATTCATGTAGGTGTATTCATACGTATATGTGTATGTACGTATACTCGTATGTGTGTACGTACGTGTATACATGTGTATCATACAGACACACACATACACACACACACACACATATATATATATACATGAATGTATATATTCCATATATGCATGTGTGTACGTATGCGTGTGTTATGTGTGCATGTAGGTGTGGTGTACGATGTTATTGTGATGAAAGAGTTATGTTCGCAAAAATTTTCAAACACACGTTAAAAAGATCTTTCATTGTTGATTGATTAATTTCTTTCCCCTTTCTTTTTTTCTTTCTTTCTTTCTTTCTTTCTTTTTTGTTTTTTTTTGTTTCCTTCTTCTTTTCTTTTCTTTTTTTTTTTTGTTTCAATTCTTTTTTATTCCCCCTCTTTTATCCCCTACCCTCCCCCAAACCCCAGTCGATCCCCCGCCCCATCCCTCCCCAAATAACCCCGGATTATTTCATCAGCCTTTTAATCATTTTTATTTTTTATTTTCTTGTTTTTTTTTTTTTCATTTTCTTTTCTTTTCGTCGTTTCGTCGTTTCTTTTCTTTTCTTTTTTTTTTTTTTTCATTTTTTTTTGTTTGTTCGTTTGTTTGTTCATTTGCTTGTTTAAATCCTATATTATATAAAATTATATAGACGAGAGAGAGGTAGATTTCTAGAAAAATTAAATTCTCACAATTTTATTCTTTATTTTTTTTTTCTTCTTTCTTTTTTTCGCTTTTTTTCCTCTCTTTTTCCTTTTTTTGTTTTTCCTTTTCTATTCGTTTCTTCTCGCATCTTCTCATTTCTATCTCTAATCGCCATATTTTCTTTCTTCTTTTTTTACTCTTTTTTTCGTTTACTTCGGTTCTTTTCTCCTTTGAAGATCGACAAATTCGATGTGAAATGATGAAGAAAAAGACAAGATAAAGAAAGAAGAAGAGAAAGAAAAAGGAAAAAAAAAGACTCGCGTGTCAATGTTATATATATAAATTTTTTCTTCCTTCTCAATCTATTCCTTCTTTTATTTCATTTTATTTTTTTTTCACTTTTCTTCCCTTTTTTTTTTACGTCCTTGTATTTTCATACAATCAGACGAGGGTTAGTTGAGACGGTCAGTTTCTCAAATAACAATAATACATATAATAAAATATTAATAATAATAATAATAATAATAATAATAATAATAATAATAATAACATATAAAAAAGAAAGCAAGAAAAAAAAAAGAAAGAATGAGTTATATAAGTTTGTAACGTCACCGATGAAAATACTTCAATATAGGAGCTTGCAATTATTCTTTTTTTTTTTTTTTTTTTTTTTTTTACGCGTTATCTCTAATTACAATTTTTGCATCTTGTATTTGTTGTTGTTGTTGTTATTTTTGTTTTCGTTCCTTTTAAATTTGTCATTATTCCCTTCTTTCAATCTTATATCCTCGCGTAAATTAATTTAATGATCTTGGTATAATGCCGATGTCGCGGTGGTCCGTTTTTGGAATAACGATATTAATTATTATAAATATATTTATATGTATATATATATATAATATTATTTATATATATGTATATATATATATAATAGGTCCATGCGTATTCGTGTGTAATTTTTTTGTTCCTTTTTTTTTCCTTTCTTTCTTTCTTTCTTTCTTTTTATATTTGTTTGTTTGTTTCAATGTTGTTGTTGTTGTTGTTGTTTTTGTTGTTGTTGTTGTTGTTGTTACTGTTATTGTTTTTTGTTTGTTTTATCCATAATGCGCGCGTGTAATTAATGGAGATGTGTAATGACAGTGAAGAGAGCATGTATAACTAGGAATGTACATAGTGTACGTAAATAGATATTAATTAATTAGGTTTTTTTTTTGTGTATAAAACGATGATGTTACTTATTATATAATTCATTATTCGTTTATATCAAACGACACATAATAATGATATCGATATTTGTTTTGTTCTGTGTGTGTGTTGTATTTTTTCTCTCGCGTTAGCTTTTTTTGTTTTCTTTTTTTTTTCTTTTTCATTTTTTCGTTTTATCTCTTTCTCGTTTTAGTATTTTTTTATTCTTTTTTTTGTTTTTTTATTTTTTGTGGGTTTTCTTTTTTTTTTTTTCTTATTAGTCTCATGGTGCGATAGCCGCATAAAGTGGATATCGTTCGCCAATAGGCTAGTCTTGTCCTGTCTTCTCATTACAACAGCGTCAATAATGCATTATAATAATTATTATTATTATTATTATTATTATTATTATTATTATTATTATTATTATTTGTATTATTTTTATTATTTATATTATCATTAATATTATTATTGTTATTAATATTATTGTTATTAATATTATTGTTATTAATGTTATTGTTATTATTATTATTATTATTATTATTATTATTATTATTATTATTATTATTATTATTATTATTATTATTATTATTATTATTATTATTATTATTATTATTATTATTATTATTATTATTCGTCGCACATCGGCCATGAGACACTCGTTTCACCAGTTCAGACCGATGTCACGATTATTATACAAGAAATACGTTCGAACGAATGGTCATTGCTTTCTTTTCTTTTCTTTCCTTTTTTTTTTTTTTCTTATTTTTATTTTGTATTCACACCTCACGCCATTTTCGTTTTGTTCATTTTTTTTTTTTTTTTTTTTTTTTAATTTTCATTCGAGTACTGTTCGAATGTATTTAATATGTTTGTACTTTGGCACGAAACAATCAAATTAAACGACAATTGTTTCGAACGTTCGTATAATTAAAGAAAAAAGATAATGTCTATTGATTGGTTTAATGAATTCATAAAAAAAAAAAAAAAAAAAAAAAAAAAAAAAAAAAGAAAAAAAAAATAGATTCGTAAAGAATTCTTCGTTATTTGTCTTTTATTTATTTCTTTATTTTTCCTTATTTTTCTTTTTTTTTTTTTTTTTTTAACGTTTTACCTTTAACTTCGCTATCGATCGCGTCATTGCATTCGTATCGTTTCAAATGGTAAATATTGTTTATATTACGAGTACAAATTCGTAATATACATATAATATATATATATATATATATATATATATATATATATATATATAAATATTAATTAGTGTAATTTGTTCGACAAAAGGCTCGATGTTAATTAATTGGATAGATAATGGCGTTGAGAGGTGGTCTAAAAAAAAAAAAAAAAGAAAAAAGAAAAAAAGTTATGACCAAATTCATTACGAACGAAGAAAATTCGCATTGATTATTAGCATTAAATATTAATACTCCTAGTCGTATACCCTTTGCTAGAGTAAAAGTGGTCTTGTGCGTCCCGATGATTGCAATCGTCGGGACGTGCATAGGCAAATACAGAGTGCATTTTTAGCGCATGTTTTTCTTTCTCTTCTCTCTTTTTTTTTGTGTGTTTTTTTTTCTATTTTATTCCTTCTTTCTTTCTTTCTTCCTTTCTTTCTTTTTTTTTCTCCTCTTTTTTTTTTCTTATCTCCCTTCTTTCACTTTCCCTTTGCTCTCTTGATATGCGATAATTATTCTAAAACTAACAAAACTTGTCCTTACGTTTCATTCATTTGGTATGTCTTAGTCTTATTTTATTAAGAAAAAGAAAGGATGAAAGAAGGAAAGAATAAAAAGAAAGAAAGAAAGAAAGAAAGAAAAGAAAAGAAAAGAAAAGAAAAGAGTTAGAAAGAAAGAGAAAGAGAGAAAATAATCACATTAGATAAGTCACGTATTAAAACGTAATAATATTCGATGAGACACAATAAATGTCGACGTAACCTTACGTTTGTTATTTACTGATATTACATACATGTATATGTATATGTATATTTGGAATTTATGATATTACATATATATATATATATATATATATATATATATATATATATATATATATATATATTACATATATGTATAAATATCTAATATCATTAATTACAAATACATATTAATATGCGTGATATTACTTATATATTTCTTTATGATTAGTGATATTATATAAGTAATATATAAATATGTAATATCGTTATACATATACACGTAGTATACACACATACATACATATATATATATATATATATATGTATGTATGCGATGAGACGATCTAAATTCTTTTTATAATTATTAATTAATTTTTCGAAAAAGTTAAAGACGAATAAAATCTATGATTGAAAAATTTTTATAAATTACACTCACAGTATAAAATGATTTCTTATTAAAGATAGAATTATTTTGGTGGTCTATGATTACTTGTTATTAAGTGTAATCGAAAGATTGATATTTCTCTCTCTCTCTCTCTCTCTCTCTCTCTCTCTCTCTCTCTCTCTCTCTCTCTCTTTCTCTCTTTTTCTCTCACGAGATCCGATCCAAAACCTGATAAATCAAAAATGAATATCTTTTCTTTTTCTTTCTTTTTCTTTTTTTTTTCTTTTTTTTTGTAAAAGTACCATGCATTGTTCGTTTCATTTTTCTTTTCTTTTGTTTTTATTATTCTTTAAAATTTCTTTCTCTTCTTCTTCTTTTTTTTTTCTTTTCTTTTTTTTTTTTGGTATTTTTTATTTTGTTAACCGATCACATCCAGATCATTGTCTGGGCTTAAAAGAAAAAAGAAAGAAGAAAAAAATAATAAACAATGTACACTCGTTTACTTTGTTTGTTTGTTTGTTTGTTTCATTGTCTCCGCTGCTTTCATCACATTATAAATCATTTGCATGCTATAGAAATAAATGTTTCTCGCTCGTACTTTATGATCATTTGGATTAATTTTTAATCGGTTACTCGGCAGTCGAGATTTCGATATCGATATCGATTTCAATTTCGATTTCGATTTCGATTTCGCTTAAGAAAGAAGAGACACTTTTCCCTAATAAGTTCACGCATCGAACATAGCCGCCTCCCATCCCCTCAACCCACCCCGTACCCTTCTATTTTATCCACCGCTTTTTCAAATAATTTCATTTTCTTTTTCTTAATTTGTTATTCACTTTTTTTTCTTCGCTTCGCGTTTATTTATTTATTTATTTATTTATTTATTAATTTATTATTATTTTCTTTTTAAATCGCTTTCGTTTAAATATTACACACACTTCTGTATATACACGCGCACAACATCACAATACCACTTTCATTTTCGTTTTCGTGTTCATTATATTTTTAAATTCTCCCTTAAGAAAACGTGTTCTCCGTGTTTATTTTATTTTACTTTATTTTACTTTACTTTAATTTACTTTACTTTATTTTGTTTTATCTTTTTGTTTTCTCTTCCTCACGCACGCACACGCTCGGACACGATCCGTTTTACATTTTCGCACGTTTTACTTGTCTTTTCATTTTTTTCCTTTCTTTTCTTTTCTTTTCTTTTCTTTTCTTTTTTTTTTTTGCGTGTTTCTTTCTTTCCAACTTTCTCCCTCTCCCTTCCATTACCATCAACGCTTTCTTAATCTAATCGATACGATTCGACAGACGCCTCCCTACTCTTCTCGTCAAAATTTTCGGATTACTTTACAAGTACCGACATTACTACGAATGTGTTTCAGATGCAACCTAAGTCTTATATCATCGAAAAATATCATTGGGAAATACCTCTACTATATATATATATATATATATATATATATATATATATATATATATATATATATATGTATGTATGTATGTATATATATATATATATTATTATTATTACAATTATAGTTCTTAATTATAAATTTTTACCATCGTCAAACAGGAATACTCGTTTCCAGTCAATCCCCATCTCTCATGGAGTTAGTTACAATTACAAAAATGGCGGCCTCGTTTTATTAAGTTTTTCTTCCTTTACAAAAAAAACAAAAGAGAATAAAACAGAAAAAGGAAAATGAAAAAAAGGGGAAAGAAAAGAAAAAAGAATATTTATAACAAAGTACAATAAACAAAAAAAAAAGAAAGACAGAGAGAGAGAGAGAGAGAGAGAGAGAAAAAGAGAGAGAGACAAAAATATAAACGAAATAAACGATTTCGCTCTCGAGCCTTGATATACATGTGTATATATATATATATATATGTGTGTATGTGTATGTATGTATAATGCACACATATATACATATACATTCAATAATGCATTGTGTGTCGAAGAAGATGCACCTTTTTTTATTCTTTTCTTTGCTAAATCTTTTCTCTTTTTTTTTTTCCCCTCCTCGCAATAAATATTAATAATTGTTCTAATCTTAATCGCACATAAATTAAGCGCATACAATTTTTTCGAAGTTTATGAAAAAAGTAAAAAACAAAAAAAAAAACAAAAAAAAAAAAAAGAAAAGAAAAAAGGGAAAAGAAATAGAGAGAAAAATACAATAATAATGAATATCTGTCGGTGTTGTTATTGCACCAATTATTTACAACAATGGACGTGTTTTATATGCGTATTTCTTAATTGGCCTTTCGACATTAAATCAATCATTCATCTTTGATATATTATTTAATCGGCGATTATTATTTAAATCGCCTTTTTTTTTTTTTTTTTTTCTTAAAATACCTACATTTATGTGTGTGTATATATATGTGTATATATATATATATATATATATATATATATATATATATATATATATATATATATATATATATATATATATATATATATATATGTATGTATAAAGAAAAAAAAACAATGAAAAGGAGCTCGCACAGCAGACAGACACACGCGCACGTATGCGTTATATAATAAGTATATAATAATATTTGAATAGTAATAATAATAATAGTAATAATAGTAATAATAATAATAGTAATAATAGTTATAATAATAATTATTATAATTAAAATAATAATATTAATAATAATAATAATAATAATAATAATAATAATAATAATAATAATAATTAATAATAATAATAATTAATAATAATAATAATAATAATAATAATAATAATAATAATAATAATAATAATAATAATAATAATAATAATGATTTTCTAAAGCTCATATATACTAACGATACGTGCCATATGTTTTCTTATACTGTTTTTTATATATACATATATAATATATATATATATATAAAAAGAGAAGAAAGAATGATAAAATTGTTTCCATATTTTCTTGTTTTTTCTTCCACTCCATTTTTGTTTTTTCTCCCTCCTATTATTATTATTATTTATCTTCTCTCTCTCTCTCTCTCTCTCTCTCTCTCTCTCTCTCTCTCTCTCTCTCTCTCTCTCTCTCTCTCTCGCTCGCTCGCTCGCTCTCGTTTTTTCTCATACATATAGACGGACTGGTGTGATTCTCATACGACTCATTCATTGCATATATATATATTACATATCCAAATATATATATATATACATCACACACATATATACATATATACATACATACATATATATACGTATATATATATATATATCACTAATCACAAATATATATGTAAATATGATATTACATATATATGTAATATTATTAATCACAAATTATATATATATATATATATATATATATATATATATATATACATACATATACATATATATATATAGGTAGTGATATTACATTTTTGATTAGTGATATATCATTTGTGTATGTGTATATATATATATATATATAATATATATATATAAGTATATATATAATATATAGAAATAGTCGTTCGAGAGGATTATACAAGGTGTCTCCTTTTTAAACATTTGCCGTCGTCATCGTCATCGTCATCGTTCTCGGCCACTTTTTTCTTTTTGTTTTTCTTTTCTTTTTCTTTTCTCTTTCTTTTTTCTATCCGTTCTCCCTCCTTCTCCATCATCATCATCATCATCATCATCATCATCATCATCCATATCAATCGCTTACTACGAACAGGATATTCTACCGTGAAGAAGATAATATATTGTCGCTCTTTATGTTCTACTCATCATACAGACACATGCGGCAGAAAATAGTCTAGGCATTCTTCTTCTTTTTTGTTTGTTTGTATGTTTGTATGTTTGTTTGTTTGTTTGTTTGTTTGTTGTTTGTTTGTTTGTTTGTTTGTTTGTTTGCGATACATACTACACGTCGTTATTCAAAAGGAACTTCGATTGAACTTTTTATTATACGCTCTTCTTAATCTCTTTTTATCTTCGTTTAAACCTCTTTTCTTTTTTTTTCTTTTTCTTTTTCTTCTTATTTTTTTTTTTTTTTTTAAACGCAATTTTCCAAGATTACAGCCGCCATTTACTACTATTATTATTATTATTATTATTATTATTATTATTATTATTATTATTATTTTGTTTTTCTTTCTATTTTATTAATAACAATAATAATAATAAAAATAATAATAATAATAATAATAATAATAATTATTATTATCATTATTTTTTTATTATCATTACATTACAATTACAATCGATCACAGGAAAAAAAAGAAGAAAAGAAAAGAGGATCAAATTCCCGAATTGTTATTATTCTTAAACATTTAAATGTTTGATTAGGATCCATAAAAGATGAGTTTTGAAAAAGAATTGGATCGAAGAAGGAGGATCGATAAAAAGAAAAATAGATCATGGTGTTTTATCGATGGGTATCATGCTCATCGAACGTATCATACATACATACATACACACACACACACAGACACACACACGCACGCACGCACGCACGCACGCACACACACACACATTTTCCTCAAGGATCATTGTTATTACGTGATATTAAAATTAATCGTTTAATTAAATGAAATTATTAAAATATTTTCTATATCTAGTTAGAACTTTGTTTGCTTATGTGCACGACGAACGAGACGAAAGACGATAGATATAGACAGAGACAGAGACAGGTGTATACAGATAGATTGTTACAAGACGGATAGACAATTGATTAGTAATTTAGATTTAGATTTAGAGAGAGAGAGAGAGACAGAGAGAGAGAGAGAGACAGAGAGAGAGAAAGAAAAGAGAAGAAGATACGAACAAAAGGAGAAAGGATGGATGGATGGATGGATCCTCGGAGAGATCGATCACGGATTATGATCTCATGATCTAAATTAATTAATCAAATTACATATACATAAATATATATATATATATATATATATATATATATATATATATATATACGTATATTTCTTTTTGTTTTACTTCAAATGAAAATTAGTCAAGAAGCGCGTAAATACGTTCGAATAAAATCTCCGGGGACAGAGTTCGGATCTGTAACTGGCATTGGCGCCGGTTATTCTTGGACTCGCCGGTGTTAAATAAGGCCTGAATAGTTAGGGTTTACTGTTGTCGTTGTTCAATGCGAGCGGATCGGTGATCTTCTGTTGTTGTTGTTGTTGTTGCTGCTGTTGCTGCTGTTGTTGCTGTTGTTGCTGTTGTTGTTGTTGCTGTTGTTGCTGTTGCTGTTGCTGTTGTTGCTGCTGCTGTTGTTGCTGCTGCTGCTGCTGCTGCTGTTGCTGTTGAGACGATTGTGTTGTAATCTCACTGACGGCACCACCGCTCATCAGTTTCGCATTGTTGTTTTCTGTATTGGAAATCTTTGCATATTCACGTTTACGCGGTAGATTTTCGGTCTTGACGATCGTTATGTCTGGATTGTTTTCGAGAACGGATGTTGCAGCTTTCGGTACAACTGCCGTAGGTACCTCCAAGTAACCACCACCCTCTCTTTTTATTGTCGTCGAAGTAGTAGGAGTTGCTGCGGTAACGGCGTTGGCATTGATCTTTTGTATAATATCGTTAACCGACTCGTTGTTCTCTTGCGTATCGTTACCCTCGACGTTCACCGATGTCGCACTAACGTCACCGGCCAACGAAATTCTTTCGGAACCTTGTAGGGTAGACAGGTACGTTGCCAACGTGTGTACGGTTACATTGAGGAACTCAGCAGCACGGAACAACGTTATTTCCTTTCTTCGTAATTTTGCGAGCACTTCCGCCGGTCCAGGTTCCGACCAAAAATCCCTAACTCTAAAGAGAGAGAGAGAGAGAGAGAAAGAGAGAGAGAGAGAGAGAGATAGAGAGAAAGAGAGAGAGAGAAAGAGATAGAGAGAAAGAAGAGAGTGAGAGAGAGAAAGAATAAAAAAAAAAAAAAAGAAAAAAAAAGAAAGAAAAAGATAAAACGAATGAATATTGACAAATGAAATGTCTTTCTTTTTTTTTTCACCTTTACTAATTTTATTTAATTCTTTTCTTTTTTTGTTTTTTACTTTGTATATTGCTCTTTTTAATGATCTTTGATTATGGCAGTATTATTACCTATACGGGTGTTTAAGGCAACCATAACTGTCACGATATCTCCCATAGAGAGTCCCGTAAGAAACGCCGAGTATCTCAGCAGCAGTCTTCATTTCTAACTCCTTACTCTTGATGGCATCCATAACGCGTCGCGTGAACGGTTCCTCCCAGAATTCTTGTCGGCGGCCCGTCGTCAAATAATCGTTCATCTTAACGACGTCCCGAAATTGTTCCGGGATCGATAGGTTCGTCGCGTTTGAATTCGACGCTGTCGTCGTAGGCGCTGTAAAAGAAAAAAAAAAAAAAAAAAAAAAAGAAATATATTTACACACACCCAACACACCACATATATATATATATATCCACATTCGTGATAAATGAGAGTACAGGGACTTCATTTGTACGGGTACTTTATTTATTTATTTATTTATTTATTTATTTATTATTATTTTTTTCTTCCTAATGAAAATAAATCATTATATATAATTATTACTTAATAGATTTACCTTTTTTTTCTTGATCGGAGGTACTACTGTCCTCCTTCGGCATGTAGGATAGCTAAAAAAAGAAATGAATACGATCGGATTAAAAAAAGAAAAGGAAGTAAGAAGAAACAAAGAGAGAGAGAGAGAGAGAGAGAAAATAAAAACGTTCATCATATGTCTCAAAGTGAAAAAGAAAAAAGAATTGTCATATGATTATAGATATCGAAAGAGAAAAAAGATTATTGACGTAATAAATAACTTTTAATATTTTCAATTGATCTTACCACCGGCAGTGGCGTTTCGTTATTCTCGTTCATCATCATTTCGTCGTCCCAACTTTCGTGGTCACCTTCGCTCATCATTTCCTCCTGCGAAATCGACAGTAACATAATTTTTTTTAAATAAATACCATTTAATAAAGGTGATAATGATATAAAAAAAAAAAAAAAAAAAAAAAGCAAACGAAAACAAAGGAGGAGAAGAAAACGATCTATTTTACGACATTATTTCATAATCGTCGTCATTATCATGATCATCACATGACGATGATTATTTTCTATTTTGTATTTGGAATTTTTTCAAAAGGAAAGAAAAAAAATCTTAGGCGAGGAATAAACATACGTTTCCGGTGATACATGTGATTTTCGGCGTAAAGACGTCGTGCGTCGTAGGTGTATCGTCCAATGGAGGACGTCCTCTACGCCTTTGTTTTGGGGGTTGTGGTTCATCCGTGTCACCTTCCCTTAAAACCGTTTCAACCCCTGGCGTAGCCGCACCAGGACTGTGACCACTGTTACTTAAGTCATTTTGCGTTGAATCGCTACGCCAGCTGACCTCCGCAAGACCCTTGATATGAAGATCCTCAGCAGTCTTTAATAGGGACGACAATCTTGTCTGAAAAAGAAAGAAAGAAAGAAAAAAAAAAAAAAAAAAAAAAGAGAAAAAAAAAGTTAGATAGATTTTCTTCTGCTTCTCCTTCTTTTTAGTTTTCTTTTTCCTTTCTCTTTTTATTTTTTTATTTTATTTTTTTGGAACTTGATTAGCTCTTTTGTTTTTTTTTTTTTCGTTTTACTTTTTCCAAGACCCATCCAATTTTTCAATTAAAGAATTATAATTTTTCAACTTTTGTAAATATACTAATTACAATATACTAATATCTCGAAATTATTTTATGATATAATACAGTATATAATATAGTATATTATATTAGTATTTATAAATAAATATCATAATTTTTTCTCTCTCTTTTTTTCTATAATTTATTACTAATAAGTATATTAATTATATTATACTATAATTACATATTATATACGTATAACTATATATACCATATATTTGAGTATAATAATTATAATATGTACATATATATATATATATATATATATATATATATATATATATATGTATATGGTAATATATTATACATACAAATATAATTATACTGTATTATATTCAGCATAATGTCATGTCGATGAAATGAAGTAAAACATACAAGATATATAAATATATTGCGTGTATTTGTTTGTGTGTGTGTGTGATATATACAAATAAAATGTTAAAAGTTGTATATACTACTTCGTATAATTTTTTGTCGATCGAATGAATTTCTTTATCATAGAATCGGTATTAGAACTGTGCTACTTTTTCGTTTTTATCCTAGATTCCACGCTTTCTTCGTTTCATGTGTCTCACTTAGGGGAAAGTATTTTTTGTCGTATTAGTTCGCGTTATGGCGTCTGCTCGATGCAAAATAAAAAAACTGCACTCTACTTGATCGCAAAAGTGTAAAGGTCTCTTTCTTTCTACGTTTCTTCATTACTACAATATATTAATATATATATATATATATATATATATATATATATATATATATGTATAATATAATATTAATTAGTATTATACATTAGTATTATACTATATGAATATAAAGTATATATAATATAGAGATATCTACAAACGCTCATATAATATACGTATATTAATATTAAGTATATATTTTATTATTATAATATATTGATATAATTATAATATTTATAATAATTATATTAGTATAGTATAATAAATATATTATTATATTTATTATTAATATAATTTCGATATTAACATTGCGTTATATATGCGTTAAGATAATCTCAACTTGTCCGATATGCACTTGCTTTTACAATATTCCACCATGCGAATATATAATAACGCAAAAATTTAATAATGCACGGTATTAAGTACTTTCTTCTTTTTTTCTCTTTTTTTTTTTTCATATTCTTTTTTCCCCTCTCTCTTTTTTCTTTTTTTTTTTTTTATTTTTTTATTTATTTATTTTTTATTTCATTTCATTTTATTTTGAATAGCTTTAATTGCAGCAGAATCAGTAAAACGTTATGGAATTCGATCCTCGACAAATAAACACGGAAATATTTTAACTTGTTAATCGAAATGAGTTTCGATCATACATTTTGAATGCGTACAATTTAATTTCGATTGATAATAAAATTTTATTACGGATTAAGACATTTGCCTTTGGATTAATTTATTTGATTGTAAAACAAAAAAAAGAAAAAAAAAAAAAAGAAAAAAAGAAAAGAAGAAAAGAAAAGAAAAGAAAAGAAAGAGAAAGGAAAGAATTGCAATATTTATTTCTTTTTCTAATTCTTTTCTTTTTATTTCGTAACAAAGAAAGAGTAATTAACACACGGACTGTGATAACTCTGATTAAAAGAAATTATTTATAAATAAATAAATAAATAAATACACACACACACACACACATATATATATATATCTTCTAAGTCTTATGAAGAAACGAAGATTTACAACTTTTTCCAATACTTCATGGCCAAGATACTTTATCTCAAATCTTTATTCTTCGTCAAGTGGTACGAGACACCATAACGTCAGGTCATTGGCCACGTGCTTGCATTCCTTTAAGTGACGGTAATAAAAAGTATCGGTGAAGGATGGGGAAGGGAAGGGAGAGGAAGAAGAGAAGGGAGGAGAGGGGTCATAGTAGCGTCTTGACACGAAACTCTATACATTCATCTGGTCGTTAGAATAACGATTTAAGCAACGATCTAAGATGTTATTTAAGTCTTAACAATGATATAACATTTTCAATCTCGTACACGTATTATTTATTTATATTCGTACGATGTATAATTCGTAATTACTTAATCGAAAAAAAAAGGAAAAAAAAAAAAACAAAGAAAAGAAAAAATTAAGACAGATAAAAAAAAGAAATTGTTCTTTCAACATTGAAAATTGTTAAAAATTGATCTTAACTCGCTACTCGTCAAATTATCCATAGAAATGTTCGATGCCAATCAATTTTGGATATATATAGATTAACGTGCCATTTATATAGGATTATTTAACGAAAAGATAAGAAAAACGTTAGATTCGTTAGTTTTTTAAATTGTTAATTTATGCCGATTATCATTGAACCGTCCTGTAGAATCCGTCCATTCCTCGTTGATCGTTCAATTTAATCCATGAAACATTTGACGCCATTCTGATAAATACTTATTATCGAAATCAATCGTAACTCGTCCGTTCTAACGGAAATAAATTCGTTGAAATGCAATGGCAAACCTAAAGAGCGTTAACAAAGTGAAACATCATCGATTGATACACTACCACTATCACTATTATTTCACTACGTGTAATTAAAAGTTTTTTCTTTCTCCTCTTTTTTCTGCTTTTTTTTTCTTTTTTCTTTTTTCTTTTTTTTTCTCTTTTTTGCGGTTACCGACAAACCAAAAGAATGGATTCTCTAAATGCACTTTCGAACGGAAGCAACGTCGTTTGAAAGAATCAATGTACCCGAACGTACAAGAACTTTGATATAAATCGATTAACCAAAAGTTTCTCGGACAATGATTAGACACGAAAAGAAAGGATTTGAATTTCTACAAATCTTAGAAAAAAAAAAAAGAAAAAAAGAAAAAAAAAGAAGAAAAGACGAATAAGAAAGATACGAATTTTTTTTATAACATCCCCCGTAGAAAGTATATCCATGTAAAAATAATATTTTATATTATCGCGTTAAATGATTATTAAATAAAAAAAAAACAAAAACAAAAAAAATGACAACAGTACTTTTATCTACAGTACTTTTATTATCCCGCAGAAATTATACATAAATATATATATATATATATATATATATATATTTATTCTTGAAAAAAAAAATAAAATTCATAAAAAGAAAAAAAGAGAAAAAAGGAAAGAGAACTAAAATTGCTAATATTACTTTTACGACACCCTATAGAATATACACGTACACATGTCGGCCTGTAAACGAGGACTATCGATTTCATAAAATACAACGTCGTTTTTCTCTCTTCCCTATAAAAAATTCGCGCGACAAACAAAAGTCGACGAATGAGAGAAGGAAGCCTCTACTCCGTCGACGTTCGACCGATATAAAAAATGTAACTGCAAAAAACAACGTCGTTGTGATTCGTCTAGATAATTCAAAATGGCGTCGTCAATGTCACGTGCTCCGGATTCGAACACGTTTCACGCGGGAAAAAAAGAAAAGAAAGAAGTAGGAAAGAGAGGGAGAGAGAAGAGAAAAGATAAAGAAATTAAGATGGGGGAAAAAAGAGAAAGAAAAAAAGAAAAATACATTTACGACGAGTATAGCAAGAGGAAGCGCATACGAACATTTCTAATGAATTTCTAACGATCTATTGAAATTAATACGAAAATTCAATGGCAAATAAAATATTATTTCGTTACAACGAATTTCTAAGAAATTTCTAAAGTAAATCACAAAGGATAACAACGAATATAAGAACGATCTGACCATTGTAAATGAAATCATTGAATTCTAATGTATTTACCAATGACTATCTAAGTAGGGAGGGATGGATGGAGAGTGGAGGAAAAGAGAGGGAGAAACGTTAGAAAGTCTATGGAAAAGACTTAATATAACTCGTTAAAATTCGATCGGATTTAATAACGCATGCGTTTCGTTGACACGTGCTCCCCCCTCCCTTATCTCTCTCTCTCTCTCTCTCTCCCTCTCTCACTCACCTCCGATACACATACGCACAAACACACACGTGTATATAATTTGCTTGTTTCAATCTTCGGTCATTTTAAAAATGGCGCATGGAGTTTCTATCGGCTGGTTCTATTCCCGAGAAGAGGGGAGGGAGAGAAAAAGAGAGAGAGAGAGAGAGAGAGAGAGAGAGAACACGGTATGATAATTAAAGAACGACGGAAAGGTCGCGTAACGAACGTCATTGTCGTTCAGTGAGGAAAGGGTGGGAAGTATGGGAATGAAAAAAAAAAAGAAAAAAAAAAAAGAAATAAAAAAGAAGAAAAAAATAGAACGGGGGTGATGAGAGTGATGGGATTGAAAGAGTGGATGGACGGGGGAGGAATGGGGGAGAAAGAGGTGAGGTAAAGTGAGGAGAGGAGAGGAGAGGAGAGAAGAGGAGAGAAGAAGGGGAAGGAATCGCCAATTACGTTTCGCTAATTTTCGAAGCGATATAATGGTGTGCTTCGACCGTCATCGTGTATATATATATATATATGTATGTGTGTGTGTGCGTGTGCGTGTGTATTATTAGAGAATTATAATATGTTATTAGAATACATATTATTCTATGAAATATAATATGTAACTATTTATTTTATATATTTATATAAAATATTATCATTAATAATAATTAATTATATATATATATATAAAATATTAATATATATATATATATAAACTATATATTATATATTTATTATAAATAATTTTCAAATGAACAAATTCTAATTATAGAATTATATATATATATATATATATATATATATATATATATATATCAAGAACTTTCTATGAATCGGCTACGACGACGACTACGACAACGATGATGACGACAACATAGACGACGGCTATAGCGGCTTCGGTGGCTTTCTATCGGCCAACGGCTAGAGAATTGGAAAAATGCTTATGTGGGTCAGCATCGCCGTTGTTGGCGTTTGGCTCCGTTCTAGACCAGAATAATGTATTTCAGAAATGAAACCACTTTTTTTTCATCTCTCTCTTTCTTTCTCTTCCTCTCTCTCTCTCTCTTTCTCTCTCTTATTTTTTCTTTATCTTTTTACTTTTCTTTCTCTTATAGAAAAAGAGAGAAAACTAAAGACAGAGAGAGAGAGAGGAGAGAGAGAGAGGAGAGAGAGAGAGAGGAGAGAGAGAGAAAGAGAGAGGAACATTTTTTGATTCTCTTTTTTCTTTTTCCTTTTACCTTTTTTTTTTTTTAATTACAAGAAATAATAATATGAATGCACTATGTAAAATGTAATTTCTACGATTCTTAATCGAGTAAATGAAGTACGGATTTTCACTTGCCTTATCGTCTCTCGTCGATGTGATTTTTCACAAAAAAGTAATGAAAAAAGGAAAAAGCGAAGAAAAGAAAAAAAACCAACAAGAACAACAACAACAACAACAACAACAACAACCGTGCTGGAGAAAGCTCAATGGGGCCGGTCGTCACGACTAGAAATCGGCAAAGAATTTGCGAGAGAGCGACCAACTATGAAACTATGAAACCCATGAAACCTATGAAACTATGAAACTTCCTTGAAGAAAGTAATATCTCGAAAATTTATTATTAAAATATTATATTGTTTTATATATATATATATATATATTTATTATTATTTATTCTTATTATTATTATCATCTTTATCATCGTCATCATCATCATCATCATCGTCATCGTCATCATCATTATTATTATTATATATAATAATTTATTAATTTAATTATTATATATATATATATATATATACATAATAAATAAATAATTAAATAATAATAAATATCAGATATTTCTATTCAAGATACATATTGATTAATTCTAATCTCGTTAATTTTATTATTATTACGTAATTAAAATAATGTCAACGTTATATCGATTAAAATTCTATATCTAATAAATATCAAATATAATTAATTAATTCCAATTTTATCTATCAAGAACCGTTATTATAATATCATACGAGATATATTATCGATATAAAATATAATAAAAATTTTTCGTACCGTTAATTAAACAAATAAAATATACAAAAGCGTAGAAAATTCTTTTTCTTTATTTTTCTTGTCTATATATACCGAATATATATACATATGCATATACATATACATACACATATATATATATATATATGTGTGTATCGATTCAATCGTGTTTGTTTGTTTCGCGATTTGTTAGATTTGTTTTGAAAATTTGACGTAGAAGACTAGAGAGGGAAAAAGAGAGAAACATAGACGTGACAGTGGGTCGGTCGAAAATAAAGTACGGAGGAGGAATAATTCCTCTCTACATATGTATATATATATATATATACACATACATACATATATACAAACATATATACGTATATACATACGTATGTATAAAAATATATACATATATATATATATATATAATATAATATATATCACGCATACGTTTTCTATATATCTATAGACGGAGAAACAAACACGTAGAAAACGAGACATACATGTGTATATCAAGGCAACGAAGAGTGGCGGCCCGATCGGCCGAGAGTCAAATCTATCAAACATTCATCGTCAAATCTCCCGTAGATTTTTTTATTGTCCGTGTCGAATTGAAAAGCGACTCTCCGCCTGTCGAACGTCACCGATAGAATGAAGACGTTTCGCTCTGATGTTTGCGCGTTGTCGATCGACCATTTTCTTTTTCTCTTTTCTTTTTTTTCTTTTTTTCCTTGCACTCCTCCCCTCCCCCCTCCTGTTTTCTTCCCTTTTTATTATTTTTTTCTTTTATTTATTTGTTTATTTATTTACTTTTCTTCTTTTCCTTTGTCAAAAACTTCAAATCTGATTTGTGAGAGAGTAAAAAGAAGATACGTGTGTAGATTTATGTGTATGTATTTGTACGTACGTAAGTATATCTATGTATGTATGTATTGAACGTATTGGCATAAATGTGGTTAGAGAGATATATATATATATATATATATATATATGTTATATGTATGTGTATATATGTATGCGTATATATGTGTATGTAAAGGCACTTACGTGATCGATATTAATTTCTCCCTTGTACATGAACTCGACGAGTACTTTGATGTCCGAGAATTTGACGTCGCGCATGATTACGATAGGATCCTTCTCTTCGTATTGCGACAGGATCGTGTCAAAGTAGGTGCTGCATGCCGATAGTACGACCTGCGAATAATATAAATATTAATTACTAAACAAAACAAAAAAAAAAGAAAAAACATATATATGTATATATATTAATTAGAATATTAATTGAATTAATTTATTTATTATGAAAGCAAATTAAATGATTTTGTCCATTTTTCTTTTCTTTTACTTTCTTTCTTTTTCTTTCTTCTTATCATCATCGTATGATTTGTATGCGAGATCTCAAAAAAAGAAAAAAAAAAAAAAAAAAAAAGGCAAAAGAAAAAGAAAAGAAAAGCAAAAGAAAAATCATACGATCATAATTTTGATTTCTATCGTTAAATTTCAAAAGCAAATTGACGTTCAGATATATTTGATGTCCCTTTTTCCTATCGATAAATCGTCCCCTGTTAATACGAACGTAACCCTTAATAAGATCTACGTTAGTTTGTAATATGGCGCACGTCGATCATCGTTAATTATAAACGAAATGAAAATGTAGATTTCGAGAATGGATGCTGTCCCGTACGTTAATAGCACACGTTCGAATGTCCGGACATATTTTCATCGTAAAATGTGAATAAAACGTGACAGAAAATCCACTCTCTCCCTCCCTCCCTCTCTCTCTCTCTCTCTCTCTCTCTCCCTCTCCCTTATTTCTTCATTCGCGACTTTTTTTAATAGTGTCGATAATACCTATACGAATGGTGCTTTCATTTTGATCGAAGTACATACGATATATATATATATATATACATATACATATATGTATGTATGTATGCATATATGTATGTATGCATGTATGTATGCATATATGTATGTATGTGCATATATGTATGGGAATACGAATATGTTATTCATACATGAGAGATCATCGAGTCAATGGAAGTTTGTTTCAAACGTTTCAATCGCTCGTGCGATTAGAACAATTGATTATATCAATGAATGGAGGTGCTTTTATTTTCATCGATAATCTATGAATTGTTTATATGCAGTTTAAATATGTATAAGTTTCAATATTTGTCAGGTTAGATTCGTTAAGTGAAAATTTCGCTTCATATATATATATATATATATATATATATATATATTTATATATATATATAAATAAAAAAAAAAAAAAAAAATACATTTCAATCGATTAGTACGTTTGATTATCCCGAATAATGGTGATATTTTTTTTCTTTTCTTTGCTTCTTTTTTTTTTTTTTTTGTTAAGATCTAGGAAATATTTTTTGTTATTGTTGTTGTTGTTGTTGTTGACTACTACTAGTCAATATAATATTCGTCATGTGTATACAATGCTGTTGATTTTTTCGATGGCAATTTCTATGCAGTAGGCGATTATAAGATAGAAAGAGAGAGAGAGAGAGAGAGAGAGAGAGAGAGAGAGAGAGAGAGAGAGAGAGAGAGTACAATGTATTAATCAAGTTGAAAGGTATGATTCGATCAAAAAAGTATAAGTAATGGACTATTAGAAGAAGATTAGGATTAACCGTTGATGTGTTTAACACAGTTATTTAAAATATTGATAAAATCTGATATGACGTATAAATGAAATTTTTGATTCATTAAAAAGATGTCATAACTAATACACGATAAATAGTCTCAAGTATCATCGATACGATTATCAAATGTAATAATTAGAAATACGATAGAGTTAATTTTCATTGATTTCGTATTCGAAAACATTCAATTCAAAATTTCGATCGAAACATTCAATTATATCAATTCGTATAACGAAGCTTTTTCAAATTTTTTATTAAATTTTTCCTAAAAATTCGATTAGCTTTTTTATTGTATCGCTAAATTAAACAAATGTCTTACATACATACATATAAAGATATAAACACATAACATTTAGATTATGCGATATTTCATAATTTTATTTCTTTTCTTACGAAAGGAATATTATTCTACATTTTCGAATAAATTTTTCATACAGATTCAACCCTCTTTCTGATTATATTGTCAAATTACAAAAAATCTTGTATATATATATATGTATATATATACACACACATACACATACGGACAATGCTTTATTTCATATATTTCATTTATTTTCGCATTTGAATCTTCAACATTGATCAATTCGAAAACGAAGCTTGAAATTTAATTTTTCATGTAGATTCAACCCATTTCTGATTATACTGCCAAATCAGAAATACACTGTGTGTGTATGTGTGTGTGTGTATATATATATATACATTTAAATTATGCAGTATTTCATAATTTCATTTATTCTCTTATTCAATTCGATTAATTCGAATAATGAAGCTTCTTACGGGGGGAAAAAAAAACAAAAAAAGAAAAAAAAGAAAGTATAATGTCAGATCACATTTTTAACTTAATATTTTCACGTAGTCTCGTTATATATATTTCTGGCTTCATTGAATTCCCTTTTCAGTCGTACATACCTAAATCAAAAGTACATATACTCCGATCGATATCATCGAGACAATGATATCTGATCGAAACATTTCGATAATTAGATAGTAAGATCTACGTTAATATACAGAACAAAATGATTATATCATGATCACGTAAACGTTTGCAATTTATAATAACAATGCAATACATTACAAATGTATATATATATATATATATTTCTTTCATCTTTTTCCTATTTCTGTTTATTACGAAATATCGCAAAAAAAAAAGAAAAAAAGAAAAATAATAATAATGAAAAGACACATCAATTTCGTTATAGTGAAGGAAGACTCGATCGAGACGTTTAAAGGAGGGACTTTTAACTTTTCATTTAGTTTCGATCGTATATACGCGCGAGCGTAGAAATAGATGACGAGGAAGGGCCAAGAGAGAGAGAGAGAGAGAGAGAGAGAGAGAAAGAGGGAAGGGGATGAGGGTGTAGAAGGATGAAGAGAATGAGGAAAAGAGGAAGAGTAGTGGAAGGAAGGAAGGAAGGAAGGAAGGAAGGAAGGAAGGTTATCGAAGTCGAAATAAATCAATGTCACGGTGCTT
>NC_060974.1:4276502-4281502 GCF_910589235.1 Vespa crabro
TATATCTAATCTTTGAAATATATTACAGGTTTGTATATTATATTTGAATAAAACTCATTTCTAATATAATATATTAGCATATAATTATCATTTTAAAGCTATCAGTAATTATTATAATTTATACTGTTTAATCGTAGAACTCATAAAATTTTGGCAATTATGGAAATAATTCTGAAAAAAGGAACGACTTTTTGTGTATATGCAAAGGAAACGAAACAAAATAATTACAAGGAAAAAAAAAAAAAAAAAAAAAAGAAAACAAAGAAATAAATAATAACACCTTGAAATACACGCAGAGACGAGATTTGAGGTGGCCATTAAAAAAAAAAAAAAGAAGGAAAAAAAAAGAAAAAAAGAAAAAAAAAAGAAAAAGAAAAAATAGAAAACCAATAAAATAAAATAAAATAAAATATAAAACTAATCATTACGACTGAAGACGTTAATGTAAAATGAAGTAAAATAAAAAAGAAAGAAAAAAAGGTTAAAGAATAGAAAAAGAAAAGAAAAAAGAGAGGAAGATACGTACGATCGATGCGAACACATTGATTATCAATTAAAATTAAAGCAACGAATTAATCAATTTAATCTGATCTTTAAGAGATCAAAAAAAAAAAAAAAAAAAAAAGAAAAGGAGAAAAACAAAAAGAGAAAAAAGCAGGAAAAAAGAAAAAAGTATAGGAAGAAGAAAAAAAAAAGGAGTCAATGTCCGAACAGAAGAATTTTCACGCTTTAGGGGTGACGGCGTTTTATATATATATATATATATATATATATATATATATATATATATATATATGTATATATATATATGCGTGAGTAGGTGTAACAAGTACATATGTAAAGTAAGTAAGTGCTTAACGTACCAGTGGGTTCTTATTTACTTCTTTAGGGAGGTTTCGTTCGGTTAGTTCGGAAGTTTGTTAGAAAAACGAGATTACTGGTCTCTCCGACTGCAGTTACGTAATTCGATCGATAGTTTAGGCGTTTCCCGTTTCTGGCGAGCGACAGTACTTGCAAACGTAAGAGAGAAAACGAAAGAAAGAGAGAAAGAGAGAAAGAGAGAGAAAGAGAGAGAGAGAGAGAGAAGGAAATAGAAAGAAGGAATTAGAAAGAGACGGATTGAAATGCTTTACACGACGAAGTAAAGCACAACCAACGATGAGAATAAACGATAACATGAATCACAAATACATACATGCATACATACATACATATATGCATATATATACTTATGTATGTAGGTGCATGCATGCATGAACATATGCACATGCACGCATATATATATATATATATATGCGTGTATAGTATATATTGAAAAAGAGTAGACTCTAAAGTTGTACTCATCGATAAAACCAGCCCGGAGTTAGTTCACCGAAGTGACATAAGAAAAAATGCATGTCCGCGTGCACGTCGTCGACTAAAGGCAAAAAAAGAAAAAAAAGAAAAGAAAAAAAAAAAAAAAAGAAAAAAGAAAAAAGAAAAAAGGGAGGAAAAAAAGAAAGGAAGAAAGAAAGAAAGAAAGAAAGAAAGAACTTGTAGTTCGAAAGTACCAATACATAAGAACCGTTGTGACCCCGTTCTTTTTTTTCCTTCCCCCTCGCTGTATTTTCTAAACTATTCACGATAATATAGGATATACTATATTCGATGGAAAATATTTTTAAACTTTACAGGTTACGAGTGAACCAATAAATGTGTACATACGTCGGTTATTTGACGATATTTAAGTGCTTATATATTTTAGTTACACGATAAAGAAGTGTTTGACATGAAAAAAAAAAAAAAAAAAGAAAAAAAAAGAAAAAAAAGAAAAAAATAAATAAATAAATAAAAAAATTTAAATCAATTCTTCTCGCGAATTTTTCTGCGCTCGTGGAAAAATTTGCATTCGTCCCGCTGTGTTTCTTTTTTTTCTTTTTTTTTTTTTTTTTATCGACGGATACTTTTATACGTTCTTCTACTTTTTTCCTCTCTACTTTCTTTTTTTTTTTTTTTTTTTCTACAAAGATAAAACGAGATCATTTTCGAACGAAATGTTTCAGAAGATGAGCGATCTTAAAAAAAAAAAAAAAAAAGGAAAAAAAAGGAAAAAGAAGGATAAGAACGTAAAATTGTTGTTTCGTTTTGCCTTTTGTCTCTTATTTTTTCTTTTTTTCTTTTTGACGCTAGGGACAACGAGATTGAAGGTAGAAAAAAAAAAAAAGAAAGTTATGGAGGGCGACTTGACGACTATAGCACTGAAGAGGCGGAGAACGGAGACGGGACGGTTCGGAGAGTTGTGTGGAGAGGAGGAGGAGGAGGAGGAGTGAAGAAAATGAAAGAAAGATGAAATTCGTTGTACGACGGGAACCCGAAAAATTCTTGGAAAGAGGTCGAATCCTCTCTCTTTCCTTCCCCTCCCTCCTTCCCTCTCTCTCTCTCCCTCTCTCTCTCTCTCTCTCTCCTTTTTATTATTATTTCTCTTTTTTTTATTTTTATTTTCATTTTTACGGCTACCGCACGTAATAATCGCAGGTAGTAAAAATTACGGTTAGCAAAAGAACAAAGAAAAAAAGAAAAAGAAAAAAAAAGAAAAGAAAAAGAAAAAGAAAAAAAAATTTTCAAATTTCCGCCAAGTCATTGTCGATTCTCGTAAAACTTGTTCGAGAATGAGGAAAAAGATAGAAAGAGAGAGAGAGAGAGAGAGAGAGAGAGAGAGAGAGAGAAATGGAGGGGATGAATGAAGAGGCAGAGGAGTAGAGAGGGGGACATGTGAAGTATTACGCGATATATGTCAAGGAAAGAAGGAAGTGCAGAGACAAAATAATAATAATAAAAAACGAAAAACGAAAAAAAAAAAGAAAAAAAGAAAAACAAAAAAAGAAAATAAAATAAAATAAAAAAGAGAATAGAGAGGAATAAGACATATGTAATTATTTACGAATTTATAGACTCGATCTATATCGTGTGATCATAGTTCGATCATGGTAATCGGAATACATCCTATTTATGCATTCCTCCAATAAATCTTCAGTCCTCGTCAAAAAAAGAATATTTATATTTTATATTATATTATATTATATTTCTTTGTATTCTCTGCAAACATAATGATTTATCGATCATTCGCAAATAAAATGTGTGTGTGTGTGTGTGTGTGTGTGTGTGCATCAATCCGTTGTGACGAAAAAAAATAAAAAAATAAAAAAATAAAATAAAAAATAGAAAAAAAAAAAAGAAAGAATATGAAAGAATACCAATTTAAATAAACTTTTCAACTAATTTAAAACGGTCATTCCAACTTTCTGACTCCTATATATATATATATATCTGTATATCTGATATAAATAATATGAAGAAAGAAAAAAAACAAAAAAAAAAACAAAAGATAAAAAAACATAAAAATATCGTCATTTCATCCTTCCTCTTTCCCATTCTGTAACCACAATGATTTATTGATCGTACCCAAAGCTCCGTATTATATACCGAACCATTTCGAGAAAGCCAAAAAAAAAACAAAAAAAAAAAAAAAAAAACAGAAGAAGAAAAAACAAAGAAAAAACAAACAAAAAATAAATCCAATAAATCCAATTAATTTCATTTTAAGATAAACATTATTATTTCGAACTAATAATAATTTGAGCGATCTCGCGAATCAGTGACGTACCTATATACATAAACACATACAATATATACTTAGATAGTCTGAAATACGAGTTAAATACAAATGTGGTAGAGAACACGTACGTACTTACACGTGAGCGCGTATGGCACGCAAACAAATTCAAATTTAAGTTAATACACATTTTCGTGGAATAATAAAAGAGTAGAGAGAGAGAGAGAGAGAGAGAGAGAGAGAGAGAGAGAGAGAGAGAGAGAGAAGAGGGCGAATAGCTTTATTCAAAAAGTATTCCAGGAACGCGAGTGAAGTATTCCACGATCAAAGTATCATCCGGTTGGAGTAAGGGCTAGTAGTACGGAAAAGGGGTAGTACGAGAATGAGAGAGAAAGGGTGGTAAGTAGGTAGGTAGGTAGGTAGGTAGGTAGGTAGGTAGGGATAGTGGTAGGTAGATAGGCAGATAGGTAGACAGATAGATAGTTGAGAGGTTTTAGAGAAGGAAAAGTTCATAGCTAGTATAGGTGGTAGAAGTATCAAGGTGGACGAGGTAAAAAGGGATGAAGGATGGGTGGTGGTGGTGGTTGGGTGGAGGGATGATGATGAGAAAAGAGGGGGTGGACGCACACGTGGCAAATAATGTAAATGAATGTAGAGAGGGTAGGAGATACGGTTTTTAGAGGAAGTGGAACACGTGCACGCGAAACCGGCGAGACAGAGTCTAATGAAAAATATTAAGCCCCGAGATAGGAGTAAAATAAATTAATCTTCTATGCCACTGTGTCGGAGTACTACCACCACCAATAACCATCACCACCACCACCACCACCACCACCACTACTACTTACTACTACAACCTACCACCATCATCATCACTATCTAACGACGACGACCATTAACTACGTCGCACCATCGTAACACCATCGTTCTCTCATCACTACTACTACACATCATCGACGCTTTCTCATTACATGTATCATCCTTATATATGTACATATAATATGTATATATATGTGTGTGTGTGTCTGTGTCTGTGTGCGCGCGCGCGTTCGCGAATGAATATGATTCATGTCGGTGTATTAGATAGAAGCCCTGTTCATTCGTGTGCATGACGAGAGAACAGTGAATAGTGGAAGCGTAGAGAGAGAATGAGAGAGAGAGAGAGAGAGAAAGGGAGGGGTGTAAAGGTGGGATGGTTAGGAGAGAAGGGGGAGGGTTGAAAAGAGGGAGAGAAAGTACTTAGACTCGTACAAAAATATCGATTATACTTTTTTACGAGTTCACTCGCTCCACCGAGTGTTAATTTTGCGAAACGGCCTTCCCCTCGCCACGCGTGCCTCGTAAAATCCTATTAACGCGTACGAGAAGGTCCTCTCTCTCTCTCTCTCTCTCTCTCTCTCTCTCTCTC
>NC_060974.1:4294002-4321502 GCF_910589235.1 Vespa crabro
AAATAAAAAAGAAAAAAAAAAAAGGAAAAGAAGAAGGAAGGAAGAAAAAGAGAAGAAGATTAACTTGCCTCACGGCGAGTATATAATTAGAAATTAGGAGAAAAGAAATAAGAATAATAAAATGAAAAATGATAGAGAGAAATTAATGAAAAAAGAATTGAAGAAAAAGAAGAAAAAAAAAAAAATAACGGGAGAAAGCAGGAAAATTGGATGGATCCACGGTACGGGGAGGAGGAGATCGAGGTATAGAAAATCGATTATACCCTCGGACGATGATGCCTCTTTCGAAGGTCGTACGGTCACGCTCGTTTTTGATGACCTTCATCGATGACTCGTACATTCTTTCTGTTCGTCCGAAAGGATCATGAAAGAGAGGGAGAGAGAGAGAGAGAGAGAGAGAGAGTGTCTACATTTTGATTGAACGACAAGGTCAAAGGCTCTTAATGTGGTTATGCATGCATGCATACACATATATACATAAATATATACATGTGTGTGGGTGTGTATATGTCTGTCTATAATTTTGAAATGTCAAGTGGGGGTATAAAAGACCCCTAGGAAGAGTAGCTAAGAAGTGATCTGGTTGGATATGTAGGGTGTCTGAGAGAGGTGGGAGTCTATGTGTTTAGGGGATGAGGTGCTTGGGAGGGTTAGGGGTTTGGAAGGGAAGTAATAAGACTGGTCACGTTCGATCGTATATCCAATAGATATATCAGAGACTCTCGACAACCAGGCTAGAAGGATATATATGTCGTATTGCGAATGAAAATAGAGTATACAGTCTGGGACACAGGACAGTTTTTCTTCGTTTTTCCTTTTTTTTTATATACTTATATATATATATATACATATATATATATACACACATATTTTTATTTCCTTTCTTTCTATCGTTAAATTTAAAAATGAAGTAATCAGAGATAAAAAAAAAAAGAGAGAGAGAGAGAGTCAGTAGAAATTTTACAAAATTTTATTTAGATCCTTTCCATCTTGGAGAAAGTTCATTACGTTCTCGTTTCAGTAATACCCGTGAAACGCCATAGAACAGTTTAATATCAATGATTTTTCATATGAAAAAGTATAAAAAAAAAACAAAAAAAAAGAAAAAGTAGAAGAAGACGAAGACGTAGAAGAAGAAGAAATAAGAAAAGAACAAAACTAAAAAGAAAAAAAAAAAAAAGGAAAAGATATAACGGCTTGTCTGACTCGTTATTATATACCACAGTTTCGTTTTTCTTTTTTGTCCTTCCTTTTTTTCTGTATATTCCTCTTTTTCTTCTTCTTCTTTTTTTACCATCTAACCTGAAACTCTCTTCCTCCCCTCCCATCCCTTCCTTCTCTCTCTCTCTCTCTCTTTCTTTTTTTTTTTTTTTTTAGTCTATTCCGAGAGAAAGAATTTTTCGATGCGGCCCCGTGTGCCGCAAAGGCGCTTGATCTATGAAAGTAGGAAAGAGAAAAAGGAAAAGGAAGAGGGATGGATGGTTGGCGGAAGAAGGGAGAAAGAGAGAGGTAGGTAGAGATGGGTGGGTGGGTGGTTTCAAGGAGGAGATAGCAGTAAGAGGGAGAAGGAAAAGTCGCAAGAACCGGATGTTAGAAATTTTCACGTGGATCGCGGAACACTCTCTGCGGCACAGAAACAGCACCGATTCGCGGAATTCAGGTCTCTCCGCGGAGCGCACGAGCGCGCACGGAACGTACACAATACATAAATGTTTAGCCGCACACACATACGTATAAAATGATAGAGAAAGAGAGAGAGAGAGAGAGAGAGAAATAAACTCAGTGGCCTCACACTCACGACTACTATCCTAGATTCTCCTGATACTTTCTATTGTGTTTACGGATCGGATTGGAGTACCTTTCGCTTCTTAGAAAATAGAGCCCGCTTCTATATTCCAGGCCAACACCTCTACCCCCCCCATCTCTCGCCCACCACCTCCCCGTCTCCCATCACCTCTCGTCGATTTGTATTTTGCTATAGTTTTGTAGTTACGGGTATCGCGTGGATTATTGTAATGGTAAAGTATAGAAGGAGAGAAAGAGAGAAAGGGGAAGTAGGGGACTGGCTATGAATGTACCAAAATGGCCGACCGGTGGTTGGCCATTTTTATCTTGAGAAAAAGAAAAAAAAGAGAGAAAAATAAGAAAGAAAGAAATATCCCGCCTATAATAATCCTTCATTCACATTGATCTTTTCATTAAAAAGAAAAATTAAAAGAAAAGAAAATATATATATATATATATATACACATACAAAAACACGTATGTATATATACATACATACGCGCATACGGAATGTTAACGACCATCTCGAAACATCCTGACGAAAAACTATTTTTTTTCTCTCGATATATCGATTACGAGACTATATATATATATATATATATATATATATATATATATATATATATATATATATATATATATATATATATATATATATATATATATATATTGTCTCATGATTATGATTATACTACTTTGTAAATCTATCGATAGCCTTCGATTACTTCGTTTTAAAATGAGTAAAAGGTGAAAAACCCAATGAGAATCGTGATATATACATACATACAAGGCATACATACGTATGTATATACATAATAAACTTGTTTGGCGTTCGGTCAAACTCGTGAGAATTTCACGGACTTTACCGACTTCCTCCTTTATCAGCTGTTTACTGTGTTTACATCGTATGCTTTCACGCATATAAAACTCTCTCTCTCTCTCTCTCTTTCTCTCTTAGATATATACCAAATGTAGACGCGCATGCACACGCGCACATATACATAAGACACATAGACGCACGCACGTACGCACACCCACAAATTTATCCTTTTTTTCTTTTTCTATCTCTCTTAAAAAACAGACAGTTAGACGCATACATAGATAATCTTTTTCATATTATAATTTCATTCTTAAACGAAATGAAATCCTCTTAAACGAACTTTGTTGGTGGTATAACGATGAAGATCCGATGCACGCGGTATGTACGTTGTTGATATGTACTGCTGACATAACGGTTCTGCGTTCTGAGTTCTCTCATCGTGAAAGAAAGAAAAAAGAAAGAAAGAGAGAGAGAGAGAGAGGGATAGAGAAAGATAGACAGATAGATAAAGATAGGATGCGAGAGAAATGACAAAAACGTGTGCGCGACCGCGAGTCACCGCTTGCAACCTCTCCTTACCACCCCTCCTTTCCTCCCCCACTCTCCTTTCCTTACTCTATCCCTCCTCTCGCTCCCCCTTATCATCCTCATCTACCTATTCCTCCTCCTACTCCTTCTATATTCTGTTTCTTCGACATCAAAGCGAAAACCATTTGGATTCCTTGTTCCCTCCGAATCTTTCGCTTACCGATTCTCTACGTAGTATTTATTCATTAAGCTGAATTATAAAATTGTAAAGATAACTCGGATAAATTTTCAAAAACAGATATATAGAAGTAGAAAAAGAGAGAGAGAGAGAGAGAGAGAGAGAGAGAGAGAGAGAGAGTTAGGGAGGGAGGGAGGGAGGGAGGGAAGGAGGGGAATCAAAATCGAAAGGTTATCAAATTTCTCAAAGAATATTTCTCTGAAATGTAAGAGATTATATCGGATATTTGTATAACGCATTATTGCAACGAATGTACGAGCAAGAGAAAGAGAAAGAAAAAAGAGACAGAGTGAGAGAGAGCGAGAGAGAGAGAGAGAGAGAGAAATTTAAGAGTGGAAATGGTATAAAAACATTTTATTACACTTGCAAGTCCGATTTCAAATCGCGTGTCCCGTCTTCCCCTTCCCTCTCCCTCCCCCCCGCCCTAACCACCTCCTGTTCCTACGAATCGTTCGTTCTCTCTTCCTTTTTTTTCCCTTTCTTTTCTTTTTTTTTTTTCTTTTGCCTTTTTTTTTCTTCTTTTCCCTCCCGCTCTTTCCTTTTTTTTTTTTTTGTTCCACCATGTTTTCAATCTAAACAAGGCAGCAAGCAACCAAGTGTGTATGTAAGAGAAAAAGAGGGAGAGAGAGAGAGAGAGAGAGAGAGAGAGTGAGTGAGTGAGTGAGTAAGACAGACGATAACAACAGATTTATCGTGTTCGGTTGAAGATAATGCTCGATGCACACAAGAGAGCGCAGTGTTCTCTCTCTCTCTCTCTGTCTCTCTGTCTCTTTCTCTCTCATTGGCACTCGTTGCATCTCCCCACCAACATCCTCTCACTCTTTCTCTCTCTTTCTCGCTCACACAGTCAGTCAAGTTACTCACTCACTCACTCACTCACACTTACACGGCGTACCAAGAGACTCGTTTTCCAACAACGCGCGTACAGCAGCAGCAGCAGCGGTAGCAGCAGCAGTAGTTGCAGGAGTTGCAGCAGCAGTTGCAGTTGCAGTGACAGCAGCAACAGACGAGAAACGTGGCACGCGCGGTTCGCGTTGAGAATCTTTTCGAGATTTCGAGATTTCGAAACGTCGATGACAACACAGAGAAATGGAAATGTTTTTCTTCCTATATATTTTTTTTTTTCTTTATCTCCTTTCCTTCCTTTTTTTTTCCTCTTTCCGTTCCTTTTCGATCGCTCGTTCGTTCGTTCGTTTCGATCTTAAAGACTTAATTTAGTCTAATCGATATCGTATCGAATTCAAAAGACTTCGATGATTTTAAACCGCAAATTGTGTGTAAACGCATAAAAGAATTATTCTTTCACGAGATATTATTAATCAATTCGTGTAGTACGCGATCGGTTGATCAGATTAATCGATCGATCGATCGATCGATCGATCGATCGAATCTCGATCGATCGATCCATCCATCCATCCATCCATCCATCCGAAATATATCATTCGGATTTTTAACTAAGTCGATCTTTTTTAATTGTACGAAATGTTCAAAGATTATCTTCTCCAATTATTCAAACTTTCGACAAGGATCTTAATACGTCGATCACTTATATATGTTTAACTTTGTTTATTTATTTATTTATTTATTTAGTGTCGGTCATCGTACGGTCTCTTCAATCCTCGGATTAATCTTCGACGAGAAATATAATATAACACTTGTGAAATGTTTCACAATCGACGATTAAAGTACCACTAGTTTTTTTCTTTCCTTTCCTCCTTTTCTCTCTCTCCTTTCTTTTTTTCTTCTTTCGACTTTATTATTTATTTCTATTATCTGAATGGATCTGATCTGTCACAGGATAAAATTATAATTATTTATTAAAATAATATAACTCTCCACGTAATTAGAAATTCACGATCGAAATAAGATTCATCATTCGCGATGTTCCACTCATTCGCACTTATCACTGATAAAATCCTTCTAAACAAAAAAATTCACCGTAATCCGACTGTTTCGAAAGAAGGGACGAAGAAAGAAAGAATGAAAAGAAAGGAAGGAAGAAAAGAAAAAAAAAAAAAAGAAGAAGAAAGGAAAAAAAACGCGCACGCACATACCAGCGCGCGCACGCATATACGAGGAACAGTAAAACAAAAGATGTAATATATATATATATATATATATATACGTATATATATATAAATATATTTGATCAGAGATAACAAAAAAAAAATGAAAAAGAAAGATGGAATGAAAGTAAAAAAAAAAGAAAAAAAGAAAAGGAAAGAAAAATGTGCGCGCTGTTGTTCTATCGCGCAAACTCGAAAAGGGGGTTGAGAGAGAGAGAGAAAGAGAGAGAGAGAGAGAGAGGCAGCAGGGTACGGAAAAGAAGATAAACCGAGAAAGAAACAAAACATGAACAAAAAAAAACGAAAGAAAAAACAGAGAATGAAAAACAAAAACGAACGAACAAATAAAAGTAAAGGAAAAAAAAAATGTCATCAAAAAAAAGAAAATAATAAGAAAAACAAAAAAGGGATAAATGTCGTACGAACAAAAAGACGAGCAAAGAAAAAAAAAAAAAAAAAAAGAAAAAACGGGCAAGAATCCGAATGAGTAAAAAAAATAAAAAGAAGAGAAAAAACTAACCGCTTATATTACGCACCGAAGTAAAAGAGGGATATCTCTCGTCGTGAACGGGGCCCGCGGTGTTGAAGAGAAAAAGTAGAAAGAGAATAGAAAAATGAAAAAAGGAAGAGAAAAAACAAGGGGGAAAAAAGAAGAAACAACGATGACAATGACGACGACGATGACGACGACGATAACAACAACAATAACAACAACAACAACAACGATAACAATAACAACAATAATAATAATAATAATAATAATAATAAAATAAGAACAACGTCAAAGTGATCGTCGTGCCGCGATGATCGTTTTCTTCCTCTCGATCACGAGGATCGCGTCCTCGATCAAATTCGTACGGAGTCTCGGTATCCTCCCGTAGTATTACTACTACTCGATGCACAACACGCGGCTGCGGACACCCGTCGCGGAAATTAAGGAGTCACGTTATAAAACGCAACGACCTACAATGCTACAAATGCTACGGAACCGGCGCGCCTCTCTCTCTCTTTCTCTCTCTCTCTCTCTCTCTCTCTCGCTCGCTCTTTCACTCGGTCTATCTATCCATCTCTCTTTCTCCCTCTTTCTCAACCCCCCTTTACGGCTGGCTTCCGCCCCTCCTACCCCCTCGACGGATCGCCGCCGTTGCTGCCGCCGCCGCCACCACCGCCACCACCACCGCCGCCGCCACTGCCGCCGCCACCGCCGCCGCCACCGCCGCCGCTTGCTGCCTCCTTTTCCTCCGTTTTCTTTCTATCTCTCTCTCTCTCTCTCTCTCTCTGTGTTTCTTTCTCGCTCGTTCGCTCGCTCGCTCGGTCGGTCTCTCTCTCTCTCTCTCTTTCTCTACGTGTGACCACGTCCATGTATACGTATCCCTCCTCCTTTTGGCTTTTTCCTCCCCTTGATAGCCCCTTCTTAGGCCGACGGCCTCCCCTCTCCTCTATATCGGCCCGTACCAACAACCCCACTTCTCTTCTACTACCCTCCTTCCCCCACCCCAGCCCATCTCGTCCCGTCCCATCCCATCACCCCGAAACCCCTCTCTTCCTTCTCTCTCTCTCTCTCTCTCTCTCTCTCTCTCTCTCTCTCTCTCTCTTTATAACCGTCACCCTTCTCTCTAGTACGGCACTGTGCACCGACAGGAACGTATCAAGATGCAAGATCTGATCCTCGCGAATTTCTCTTTCTCTCTCCTCTCTTTATAATCTCTCCTTCTCTTTCTAACTCGTTAACTACTCGCTCGCTCAATCCCCCTACCCCCACTCAATCATCTTTGTACTGTCTTCCTTCCTAATCCTCCCTCCCCTTCCCAACGTTGTTGTTTCTCGAGATCTAAACGACTGTACGATGATGATGATGATGATGATGACGATGACAACGACGTTTATGACGATTAATATGACGACAATGAATAATATCGCTCTTGTTGTGTTTTTATTGTTATTCTTGGTATTTGTTTCCGCCATTTTTAAGACCTTTAATATTGTATTTCCTTCCCACTCCAGACTATTTCTTTTTCTTTTCTTCTTTTTTCCCCTCTTTTTTCTTTTTTTTTTTTTTTGCTTTTCTTTTTTTTTTTTTTTTTTCCTTTATTTCCTTGACTTCTTCCACTATATATCTTCGGATACGTCATGGAATATTTCTACATTACATTTCATTCTGTTTCGATTCAAAGGATCTTCGACTTGGTCCAAACACATCGTATATGGCACACGCGCGCACATACGTTCTCGTCGAAATTTCGAATTTTTCCCGCCATTTCTTCATCTCCCTACCGACACCTCCAGAGTTCTATTTTTCTTTTCTACGATTTTTCTTCTTTTTCCTTTTTTCATTTTTTTAATTTCGCTCGTTTAACTTCGCAAATTTTTTATATCTTTTTTTATATCTTTTTTTTTTTCTCTTTCTTTTTACGATATCGTTACGATACAATTAGGAAATTTGAATTTCCTCGCTATCTTTTTTTTGTTACACCTTCCTTGAACGCGCTTCAAGATAACAAAAAAAAAAATGATTTACATTTAATTTTTACACTTCTTCACGTATTACTTTGTAATACCGTTTAATTTTCTCTCGCCCTCTCACTCTCTCTCTCTCTCTCTCCTTTTTTTTTCTCTCGTAGATCGATCGACATCGGATTTCTTAACGCGTTCTCGAACTTTTAAAATGTACTCGGCGTTTTTTTTCACGGCGATCAACGCGACCGCGTGAAAATAATTACTCTCCCCCCGTAATTTAAATTCCCTATTATATTTCACCGTTATACTTCGATTGATCCTCACATAATCTCCAATTCATCGTTATGAAACGATTTTATAATCGTTCACGTTTCTTCGTTGTTTTACATTTTAGAATTTTTCGCGATGTCACGAACGTTTCGAAATATTTCCATATCGTTGTTTGATATCTTATATTTATAATTTCATAACGCGCCTACGTTAATATCTATTTGATTACGATTATCGTGTTTCGATTAAAAAATTTTCCCGCCATTCTTTACACGGCCGTTCGAACGTTCTAAAATATTTCTCTTTCGTCGTTTGACTTTCTTTTTATAATTTCATATCGCATCAGTTGCTATTGCAAGGTTTAAAAAACAAAAAAAAAAAGAAAAAAAAAGAATCGTGTTTACGATTTTTAAAAAACAAACGCGCGCACACACACACGCACACACAGAGGCACACAAAACACATTAATAATTCCCTACGAATTTCCCTTCTTGTAGATAAAACTCGATACGATCTTCTTATTTGTCTTTTATCTGTTTTGATCTATTGAATTCGAATAATGCTAGTGTCTCTCTTTCTCTCTCACATTTTTCTTGAGTATCTCTTTTCGATATCCTTTAATTTTTTTTTCTTTTTATATCTTTTCTATTTCATTTTCTTTCTCATCGAATTATCGTTATAAACCGTAGAAGAAAATTGACAGTACGTATGAACGACGAGGATGGAAATGAACGCGAATTGACAGGAGGATTAACGCGAGTCTCAACATTGGAAAAGTTTGTTGTAACACGTTGTAAAAGGAGAAGGAAGAAGAAGAGGAGGAGGAGGAGGAGGAGGAGGAGGAGGAGGAGGAGGAGGAGGAGGAGGAAGAGGTGGAGGAGAAGGAGGAAGAGAAGGAGGGAGGAGGCGCTAACGAGCACGCTTCAACGTGAAAGCTCGTGTAAATACTTGTTGCTCCTGTATTGTCGAAAGTAGGGCTTGCGAGTGAGCTTAAAGGACCGACCTTCTTGTAACGGCAGCACCGTTTATGCGTCCTCTTCCTTCTCCTCCTTTCTCCTCCTTTCTCCTCCATCTCTTTCTCTCCTGAGATACGATACGAAGGGTTTCATCGTTCATTCTCTCTTTCTTACACACACATACGCTATCTACCTATCTCTTTCCGACTTATTAAAAAACGATCAATATATTATTTATTAGATTAAATCGTTTCACATTATATAAAAAGTTGTTGGTACCTTACACGTATATGCGTATGTACATATGTATGTATATATGTATCTCTCTTTGGACATGTGTGTGTGTGTGTGTGTGTGTGTGTGTGTGTGAAGAGCACGTGTTCGTTAACAGCTGTATAACCGTGTAAATTATGCGTGTATGCGTTTAGCTATGCGTCAGATTGAAAAATGATGAAATTATACCTACCGATAAAGTAATAGGTGTAACGCATATACGATTGTTATAAACCTGTTGACGTATAATCAATGAATTCATTATTTCTATACGTAAATGATTCCATGTTTCTCTGTTATATGACTAAAGCGGAACACTAACAATAAGTCGTATGATTTCATTAGCGATTAAAATGATACCTATTCGTTTGTGATTGAAAATGGATAAATTATTAACGTAGGATTTACGATAACTTTTCATACTTGTATTATTTCATTTCTTTTCTTTTTATTTTTTTTAATTTTTTTTTTCTTTTCTTTTGCTTTCGTTCGCTTTGGTCTCGTCTCGTTTGGCTTTCTCCTTGTCCCTTCTATTTCTATTTTCTTTTCTCTATACCTTTTTTATTTTTTTTTTAAAGTCAAATTATATTGGACACGACGATTACGTTATGTCCATGTATTTATATTATTACATTTTCACATTATATTCGTATGTTTGTGTGTACGGGATATATTGCAAGTTTATCATTAAAATTATTACCATTTTTATATGAATATCTAATATTTTTATATTATATAGTATAATTTATAAATATTATATAAATTTATAATAATAAAAAACGGATGTGAAAATATGAAATATACTTTAAAAAAAAAAAAAAAAAAAAAAAGGGAAAAAAGAGGAAAGAAAGGATATAAATACGATGAACGTAATTAATTTCAAAAATACGCGAAGATTAATAAACATTAAATAAACGCGTTATTTTATAATATCGAATGTGATTTGAACGAATCTATTTTAAATATTTTCCAATGTAAATCTCAGATGTAATCAAATACAAAGGAAATCTGTGTAAGTACCTTTATTTCCATTCGGTTCAAAGAACTTCCACTTATTTTAAAAGTTTCTCTTTAACACGAGCAAGTGCGGAAGGGATGGAATGGGATGGGATGGGATAGAATAGGATAAAGTGGGATGGGGTGAATGGGGATAGGATGAGGTGGACTTCGGGAATAGAGAGAGAGGGGTGAAAGAAGGAGGAAAGTGGAGGGAAGGGTGGATGCAGTGAACACGGGATTTCTAACTCTACAGCGACCCTTCCTTCTCCGTGTTAAACTTTCCCGCGTAATGTTGAATATAAATCGTAAAAGGGAGAATTTCACTGGTGTATAACAGTGACGACGTTTCCCGATTGAGCGGGAAATTCAAACGAGCATGAAAAGACATTCTCAACGTAATAATAAACGTTAGAACGTCGGCAATGTGGAGAGGGTAAAAAAATAAGGTGGAAAAAAAAAGGAAAGAAAAAAGAAAAATGAAAAAGGAATAAAGAAAAAGAAAGAGAGAGAGAGAGAGAGAAAACGAGGAAAAAGAATTACCGTTGTCATATTATGTACTATACAAAAGAATTGTATCTGTTTGTGATGCCTACGTACATACGCAAGTGTCTCTCCTTTTCTCTCTCTCTCTCTCTCTCTCTCTCTCTCTCTCTCTCTCTCTCTCTCTCTCTCTCTATTTCTCAATGGCGAGTATGAACGATAAGAAAAATCAAGGTATGTACCTGCAAATGTATGTGTAGAGTGAGAGAAAGGGGGGAATTATGTCAAAGGTTACATCGTAAAACCTTGCGTCATCGTGTTAATCAGTTCGTATATACATACATATACATATATATATACATATATACATATATACATATATGTGTATATACGTACCATACGTTTGTATAATTGTTTTTATGTTAAGAAATACAGTGAAAGAGAGAAGTACGTGTACGAGAAGATGAAAACTAATAACTAATGTCTAAACACTTTTATCAATGCTACTACTACTAATAATAATTGTAACAGTAGTAGTAGTAATAATAGTTGTAATGGTAGTAATAGTAGTTGTAGTAGTAATAATAGTTGTTTATGATAATTCAATAATTATTTGAAAATAATATTTTCAATAGTCATCCATATTTTACGAGCATCTACGTTGACTTGTTATAGCTATTACTATTACTATTACTATTAATATTACTATTACTATCTATCTCTTATCTCATTTTCTACTGGTTATAATAATCGAGAAATGAGGGAACTCAACATCTATGATAACCTTTTCAACGACGAAACTGTACGATCATTCGAATCTTCCTTCTATTAATATACAATATACATATATATATATATATATATATATATATATATATATATATATATATATATATATTATATATTTAAAGGAAAAAAAATATATACATCTATTTTACAGAAGAAAATATAATTATATGCATATATACATGTATATAATTTGAATCTAACTTCGAAGAAGATCGATGAAATTTTATATAAATTGGTTGCTTATCTTTCGTGCGAGGAAAGGAAAAAAAAAAAAAAAAAAAAAAAGAAAACGAAAAGTGAAGGAGGAAAATTGAAAAGAAAATAAAAAAGAAAAAAATAAAAAAATAAAAAAAGGAAGAAATAAAAAATTATATAGAAAATAACGTGACCGATACGAATGTACGGAAGTTGATACTGATTTCCGATCGATGAACCGTTATCACTAAGCGATCGCGCGTGTCAAAATCGGAATTGCATGGTAGAACGGTGTAAAGAGAGAGAGAAAAAAAAAGAGGGAGAGAGAGAGAGCCGGACGACCCAGACGAAAGATCCGGAATACTGTATCTTCTTGCTCTAACGTGGATGGATCTCTCTGGATTTATATTCAGTTCTAGGTCAACATTGATCTCTAAGAAATATAACTAATACGATAACACTATTACTCTCGTTATAAGAAAATAACATGGTCGAATGAAAAATTAAGAGAGAGAGAGAGAGAGAGAGAGAGAGAGAGAGAGAGAGGATTCTTCTTTTTTTCTCTTCATTTTAATTTTAATATTTTTTAATTTTTTAATTACTTTCAGACGGGAAGAACTATTCTCGATTGATCTTTAAAAAAAAATTGATCGTCCGATCTCGATCATAATATTTCCTTCTCTCTCTCTTTCTCTCTTTCTTTCTATCATCTTTATTTCTGTCTCTAAGGACTATTTCGTTTTAATTGAACAATTAAATATATACATACATATATATATATATATATATATATATATATATATATATATATATATATATATAGATCGTTATAATATATGGGACATAAATTAAATCTTTATTAAGTACATTTATGCATACTATAACGTTTTATTCTGACATTAATGATGAAAAATGATTGAGTTCATTTATTACAATAATATCTTCAGTCTATACGTAGTCCCATTCTTTCATTGATATTGAAAAGTTCCTCTTTTCCTCATCTCTCAAAAAATAAAAAATGAAAAAGGTCAAGAAAGAAAAAAAACAAAAAAAAAAAAAAAAAAAGAAGAAAAAGAATAGACGAACACGTAATTTTAATTAACAAATAATAGTTCGATGACCACTTCCGATGATTCATGATCAATGTGACCAAACGATGACGATGTTAATATCAAAAATAAGAAGAAAAGAAAAAAGAGAAAAAGAAAAGTAAAAAAGAAAAAAGAAAAGAAAAAATACTCGTCTTCTTTAAACGAAATCTTTTTCTATCCTTTTCTATCTATTTATCTCGCCATCTCCATCTCTATCTCTCTCTCTCTCTCTCTCTCTCTCTCTCTCTCTCTCTCTCGGGGGGCGATAAAAGATTCTCGATAATGAAAGAGTTAATTCGACCTCGGTGTGTCGTCATTGTCGCTGTCGTCTATGTCTATGTCTATGTCGATGTCGATGTCGATGTCGTTTGGCACCATTCGCGAGCAACGGGATCGATATTGCTTTCGGGCCGAGATTAAATAATAAATTCATCGAATTTGAACTCGACCCTGTTGATTTTAACTTTGGCCTGGATTTCTGTAATCGCCCATCCAAGTGGAACTTTATTCTTAGCGTTAGCGAACAACACACACACACACACACACACACACTTAACGAGAGCGTTCCTATATCGATTCTAACAAACGGGAACCTTGTATGTTTTTATAGAAATGTTACGGTTAATCCAATGGTAAAGAAGGATTTCGACATTTGATCCAAGAGATTTGACCTGATAGTTTTTATTCTGAACTTTCAACCTCTTTAAAAACACACACACAGACACACACACACACATATATATATATATATACATGTATGTTAATTAATTAAACAAATATGATAAATGTGTCTATTCGATGAATACGACCGATCAATGTATATATGTATAAATCTGATAAATTATTAATATAAATTTAATTTACATTTAATTATTATTTTTAACCATAGATATTATAATCCGATGTAGATTCTAATAATGAGAGCTTTAGTTCAGTTTTTTCTTCTTTTTTTTTTGTTTTCCGTTTTTTTTTTTGCTTTTTCTTTTTTTTCTTTTATTTTATTTTATTTTATTTTTTTTTTTTTTTTTTTTTTTTTTTTACAACAATCAATCAACGATCAATGTAATTTGAAAGAGAATCTCGACAATGCCGAGATTGCAACCCAGTAGTTTATCACTTTGATCTTGATATTTATGAAAAGTAAATCCCACAAATATCTTCTCTGTTCAATGAATATGACGCGTTCATTTATGTAAACGTGAATTTGTGTCGTCTAATTTTATTCGATCGATTATTCTTTAACGATTTAATAACTTTCGTCGATGAGAAATGATAACAGAGTAAAGGTGAACTCGACATAGAGATAATACGACATAGACATCGAAATATGGCCCAAATAGTTTCCATTTTTAATTTACTATCCCTTTAAACATATATATATATATATATATATATATATATGTGTGTGTGTGTGTGTGTGTGTGTGTGTGTGTGTGTGTGTATGTATACATTAATTAAACAAATATGGTAAACATGTCCATTCGATAAATATGACGATCAACGTGCGTGCGAGTAAATGTAATAATTTTTTTTTTTTTTTCGTTAAATTACGTTATTTATATAGATAAATGATAAAAGATAAAGATATTATATAAATAAAAGATAAATTTGACAAGATCTACGTTCGAATCGAAATAGTTTTCATTTTAATTCTTTTAAACTTTTTGAATATATATATATATATATATATATATACGCACATTTATGAAAAATAAATATGACAAATATGTCAGTTCGAATAAATACGATATGATCGAACATATATAATAGTAAAATGTAAATTTGAAATTTATTAAGTTCGCTTTGTTATTCGTTGGTTTTTTAATAGAATATTATCGATTCTAACGATGATAACTTTGTCGATCTTTTTCTGTTCTTTTCTTTCTTTTTATTTTTATTTTTTATATATATATATATATATTTCTTTTTTTTTTGTCACAGTTAATCCGATACTAAAAGATTTTCTCAACTTTCGTAGATTTGATAACCAAATAATTTTCGCAACCCAATTAATTTTGCAAACTCTTTAAATATAGTGAATATATTTGAAAGATAAATCTAATAAATATGTCTATAAATACAATAACACTAGTTAAATATATGTGTGTATTTTCTTTTCTTTTTTTTTTTTTTTTTTTATCTCGATACGCGTGTTAATTTTTAAATGCAGTGTCAATCGATTCGAACAATGAAGAAATTCGTCAGTTAGAAAAAAGAAAAAAGGAGAAACGTAACAATTAATTTTAATTCCTTTTCTCTTTTCATTTTAATAAGGACATTTATGAATCAAACACAGATACGTATTTATTAAGTCAAGACGTCGATGGCAATATTCTTTTTTATTTACGTTAACGCGAATTTCTACAAAGGCAATATCCTATTTCGATCGATTATTCATTAATAATAAATAAACTGTTGTCAAGCTATTAACATACTTAGGACAAATTTCTAACATAGATAATTCGTAATATAATCAGGAGTGAGTGGGTCACTTTGAAAGAACTTCCTAGTATATATATACGTATATATATATGTATATATATATATATATATATGGTTTTCGCGTTTCTTACAATACTGAAAAGACTTTTTCTGGATTCTCCAGTGCGAGCGCAGTAAATAATAATACGACGTTGCTAATGGAAACCCACTTCGGCTTTGGCTTCTCCGTACTAGGTTTCGCGAAAGGAAAAAGTATGTCATCTCTGCAAAAGCCTTTTCCAAATCGTTATGAATCCGTGTCCGTTTTTATTGTTAGATTTTAAAGTTGGGTACCGTCTCACGGTCATACGAGGCATTATACAAAATTGCGAATAGTCACTAAAATATCCTTGCTAGTCACTTTTTTTCTCTCTTTCTTTCTTTTTTTCCTTTTTTCGAAATACTCCAACAAAATTTACAACAACGGATGTTAAATCAATTTATTCGAAATGATTTTTGATCGTCTGATACGTCTCGTATTATCCACTTTCCCGATTCAGATAGATCGTGATCGATCGTAATCGTCGATTCATTCGAACGATATCATTAAAATGATATTAGACTAGAAATAATATCAATAGTAAAATAATATTAACTCGAATTCTAAGAAATTATTTATAAAAGTATAATTAATATTATTGAGATATATATGTGTGATAATTATTAGCGATATAATCGAAATAAAAAAGAAAAATACATAAATAAATAAATAAATAAATAAATAAATAAATAAATAAAAAGTGATTGATGAAAAAACATAAATAAAAATTCTTTGCAATGTCGTATAAACGTAAACTGATTAATATTATTATTGAAAGTATCCAAAGATTCAAGGATCATCGATCAAAAAGAGATATACTCTGGATCGATCGTTATCGTCGATCGTATCGAACGATGGATCCATATGCGCTACACACGTACACAGACACACACAGAGACATACACAGACACACTTTTTCTCTTTCCTTTTCTTTTTTCTCTTTTTTCACGAATAATCGAATATTTTAATGAGCACGACGATATATCTTTGATCGTAGAAAAGCTAATAAAAAAAATTTTTCATTACTAGCCAAAAGTATTGAGAATTTTCGAAAGGGCAAATGTGGCACGGGGCCAGTATTCGATACGAGCCTGAGATCACGAAGAGAAGACATTCCCCCACTTTCTCTCTCTCTCTCTCTCTCTTTCTCTATCTCTTGGTTGGTCGCGTCCCAAGCCCCGACATAGTAGACACAACCGGTTTCCACGGTGTTCACCCGCTTTTTGAGAAAAAATTGAACCAGTTTGTAAAACGAAAAAAGCTCTCCCTACCAACAACAGAACTTTATATATATATATATATATATATATACATATATACATATACACGTACACATAGACACGTACACGGACATACCTACACAAGATAGTTTAAAGAAAGACAGAGATGAAAAGAGAAAAAGAGAGAATGAGAAAGAGAGAGAGAGAGGGATAGAGAGAGATAGATAGAGAAGGCCCTATCCTCTCTCTCTCTCTCTCTCTCTCTCTCTCTCTCTCTCTGTTTTTCTCTCTTTTTCTCTCTTTCTCTCATTCCACCTCTCTAACTCGTAGTGCCGCAGAGAATCATGGGAACCGAAGCGATTCCAAGCGTCTCGGAATCCAAGGCCCCTCGAGCGAAAAAGCCTACTCCTCCCCCTCACCCCCGAGAACCCTCCTCCTCCTCCTCCCTCGGCGATCCCTCTTCTTCTCCCCTTTTCCTCCCTCCTATACTCCCTCTTCTTCTTCTTCTTCTTCTACTTCTTCTTCTTCTTCTTCTTCTTCTTCTTCCTCTCTTCTTTTCATCGTCCTCGTAGGGTATAGCAAAACTCGTTGTTGAGGATTTTCAAACGAATATCCGACATTTTCAAGCCCTTCTCTTTTACTTTCTGACCCTCTTTATCGCACATATCAACGTTTTGTACACGTATATACGTATATATGTATGTAGACATATATATATATATACATATACATATGTATGCATATATGTATATATGCATTTGTAGAAATTTAAAGGTCGAAGTGATACGTCGAGTTGGTATTTTATCGGATTCTCTCTTAGGTTTTTGTTCAATTAATTTGTTTTCTCATTCTTTTTCTTCTTCTTCTTCTTTGGATACAATTTCTCGAATCATTATTTAATTCTCAAATACGATAAAGAAAATGTTATTTGCGTTTTATTTTCAGTGTAATATCAATTGCGAAATTAAGTTATTTGCTCGTCGGAAATTAATATATTAGTTTTAAACGAAATAATTTAAACGATTTTAATATCATCTATATCGATTGAGATTTTTTTTATTTCCTTCTTTTTTCTTCCTTTTTTCTTTTTTTTCTTTTCTTTTTTTTTTCAATAACAAAAAGATACCTACTCCTTGATTATCGGATATAAAAAAATATATTATAAATCTATTAAAATTTAATGTTTCGAAATTGTTATCAAAATGATTTTATTATTATCTTTACGTTTTAATTAATTAATTTTTAACCAAATACTACGTTAGAATAAATATTATTTCAGAATTATCTAACCGTTATCTTATCATTTATATCAATTGATTTCTTTTATAAAAAAAAAAAAAAAGACATCGTTCACTTGATCATAAGGAATATTTAATTAAATCGACATCAGAAAAACTAATGCTCCAAAAGTTTTTCCCAATATTGTCATGGAATTCATTTAATTAATTTTTAATAATCTATATCAAAGATAATATTTTATCTTGATAATCAATCACCATCAATAATAAAACAATAAATCTCTAATCGAGTAAATTTAATCTAGAAAGATAAAACAGTTGTCTGCTTATAATTCATTAAAATAACAAATAAGTAAATTTCTCTCTCTCTCTCTCTCTCTCTTTCGAGTACGAAATGAAAAAACGTATTATAAAAAAAAAAAAAAAAGAAAAAAAAACAAATTAAAGAATGCACAGGATATAATGTATCTAACGTAATGGTATACCCTATATATAACCATGAAGAAGAACCCTATGCAAAACACGTTGCAAAAGCTATAGGAGAATTCTATTACGTATATCGTCGAACTATCATTCGATTACTATCTCTAAAACGTTTACACCAAAAACCAATTGAAATCTACTTTTTCCTCTCCCTCATTAACTCTCTCTCTCTCTCTCTCTCTATATATATATATATCCGTCTTATCTTTGTATAATTTGAGATAATTGCGAGAATACAGCATCCATCCGATCGGATGGATCTATTTCGAAATATTACCGTATTGAGGGATGATAGTGATGATGATAATGATGATGATGCTGACGACGGTGATGGTGATGATGATGATGATGATGATGATGATGATGATGATGATGACGATGATGGTGGTGATGAGGATAGTAGTGGTATTGTTGTTGTTGGCGATGGTGATGGTGGTTGTTCTCATCTACCCAGGGACTGGAATACGGAACAAGAAGGTTCTTTGGAAAAAGAAAAAAAGAAAATAAAATAAATAAATAAATAAAAAATGAAAATAACAAGATAAAAAAAAAAATTGAAATAAAATAAAATGAAAAAGAAGGAGGTGGAGGAGGAGGAAGAAGAGAAGAAGAAGAAGAAGGAAGAGGAGGAGTAGAAAAAGAGGAAGAGGAGAAAGAAAATAAAAGGGAAGAAAAAAAAAGACAGAGAGAGAGAGAGAGAGGAAAAAAAGAGGGAGGTAGAGAAAGAGGGAGAGGAGGGAAAACTCCTCCTACGGAATCGTCGCCGGTGGATTCTCAATAAATATCAGGGAGGAGCATCGTTGCAGGGGTAGGCGGCCTCGAGACTTGGCGGGTAGCGGAGCTATTGATTTTCGAATTGGTTCAAAATTTCCATAATACCGACGACGGCCGAGGATACGTTGGTGAGAGAGAGAGAAAGAGAGAGAGAAAGAGAGAGAGAGAGAGAGAGAGAGAGAGAGAAGAGGGTGTTCGTTGGCTGTCGCGAGAGAGAAAGAAAATGTAGAGGGAAATGCAACGTCGTGAGTGCGACCAAACGAGTAAAGGAGATAGAAATAGGCAGAGAGACAGAAAGAGCGAGATAGAGAGAGAGAGAGAGAAAGAGAGTCGCCACGGCCTCGGACGGTTTCGAACTTGGCAAAGTTCAGCGGCTCAAAAGAGACACCCTGTTCTCGTCCATACACTTTCTCTCTCTCTTTCTCTCTCTCATATATACACATACACACATTCATATTCTCCACCCTTTCGAGTACCCCACCACTGCCATGATTCACCCTACCTTCTCTCTCTCTCTCTCTCTCCCTCTTTTCTCTGTACTTCTCTTTCTCACCCTCCAACGCAATTTCTCTCGCCTTCTCTCTCTCTCTCTCTCTCTCTCTCTCTCTCTCTCTATTTTACGTTTTCCGTCTCCTCCTCTTCTATTTTTCTCCACCCATGCTCTCTCTTTTTCTATCTATTTCTTTTTTCCTCCACCTTCTTACATTCTCTCTCTCTTTCTCTCTCTCTCTCTCTGTCGGCCTACCCCTTTTTTCCACCCTTCCGCTGTCATTTGCCGAGCACCTCCGCACAACGTTCACCTTCTCTCTCTGTCTCTCTCTCTCTCTCTCTCTCTCTCATTCTCGCTCTTTTCGTCGTGTCTACGTATACCTACGATAAAATAGAAAGAGATAGAAAAGGAGAACGACACCAGACCGACCGACCGACCGACCGACCGACCGACCGATGCTCGTGCGTTTGCCTCTACTTGCATTATACCACGTTAACGACGATTCGAGTAAGGGTATTACACTCGTTTCTTCTCTCTATTTCTCTCTCTCTCTCTCGTTTTTTTCTTTTACTCACTTATTCGCTCGCTCGTTCATCTATATTATCCCTCTCACTTTCTAACCACTTCTTTCTTTTTAGTTTGTTCTCATTTGCATTTAATGCACTATCTAAACCATCGCAAACTGCAGTAAGAAAGAAAAAGATAGACGGATAGATAGACAGATAGATAGCAAGATAGAAAAAGAGAGAGAGAGAAAGAGAGAGAGAGAGAGAGAGAGAGAGAGAGAGAATTTTTTTGTTCTCTCCCACTCTACTTCCTGTTGATCTTATCCCCGTTTATATGTTCAAGATTTACATTTGTGTTTGTTCTTGTATTTGTACGTGTGTATATATAAGCGTGCGTTTGTATGCGTACGTACACGTGATGTATAATTTTTACTTGTAACTTCATTCTATTTGATAAAATATAATCTATATATAAAGATAGACAGAGATAGAGATAGAAATAAAGATAGATATAGAGATAGGTAGAAAGAGAAAGAGAGGGAAGGGGATGTTTGATCAAAGATCGTTCCACCTCGATAACTTTTTCTCTTTTCTTATGTTAAATTACATGTTTCTCGTTTGGCAATCGATTCACTAACACATTAAAATATTCAAATTAAATTTTGATATCAAAAAAAATTTTTTAACGATAACTTGAATAAATTTAATAAATTGCATTAACTATTAGAAAAAAATATCAAATTGACAATTGACCTATACGCATATTTACAGACAGGATTAATTATTTCCTGCTTCGTTAAATTACAATTTTTTCTCACGTGCAAGATATATATATATATATATTCGTATGTATGTATGTATGTATGTATATAATCATATCGATGCTTCTATATGTCGACGTAAGAGACTCGTATAATTGGCATTTGTAGGCGATTAGATCGTAGATTCTTATTCGAGCGTGCAATATTACATATATATAAATATAAATATATATATATATATATATATATATATATATATATATGCGAATGTATGTATATATATGTATGTATGTACATAGGAAATGTTCGTTTTCAAAGTAATTTGCAAAAGTAAAGAATAAATATATCAAAAATATATCAAATGTATTAGAAATATTTCATTTTTGATTTTTTAATAAGCTAAACATACTTATTATAAAATTATTTTAATTTCAAATTAATAATATACTTATCAATAACTTATAAAATTACAAACAAATAAAATTAATGAACCAATTAACAATTATTTTTGTTTTCATTTTCTTCTCTTAACTTTTTCTTTTCGAAATTATAAAAACATGTTTATAAAATAATTTCTAATAAGAAATAAAGAAAGAAAAGAAAAATATTTTAATAGCGTGAAAGTGATAATGATTTATGGCAATGCTATATTACAACAGTCAAGACTATTAATAACGTTTAGTTATTTTAGTAACGCAAATTTCGCGACTTAGAATTGATTTCTTTTTTTTTTTCGTTATCATAAAAAATAAATAATAATAGTGCTGGTCCAACGTTTAGTACAATATAATTATATATATATATATAATTATATATATATACATATATATATATACATAAAGTGTACGTTGATAAATATCCGAGCAAATATTTCGCGATTGATCGAAATTGCAAGAAAATTATTAATAAGAAAAATTCGTACGGCTCCGAGTCTAGTTAGAAAGTAAATGTACGCGTTTCTTTGTTTTTTTTCTTTTTTTTTATTCTTTTTGCATATTTATACGGCTGCGATAATATGCAATCAAAATTTGCATGTCTAACAAAAAATTGCTACTACGTATCGTTTTCGAGATGATCCGCGCAATATTAATTAGTACAAGGAATAATTACATTAATTAGTAGTACGGGTGATAAATATATTAATACAATAAAAAACATTAAACTAACGTAAATAATCCTTACAATAACTATTGTATATTGCAGTATTATTAGAGGATATAGTTTAGTATGGTCCAATTTGATTTGGTCTGATCTAATGTAATATAATCGAATATAATATAATATATATAAATACCATAGCAGTATTAATGATATTAATAATTACTTTATGTGGAATTAGTTGTACTGAAAAAAATAAAAAAAAAAAAAAAAAAGGAATAAAAAAAGACAGAAGAAGAAGAAGACGTAGAAGAAGAAGTAGAGAAACGAATGCGAAAATTAACAATGGCGTGTTCGCGTGATCATAAAACGAATAATAACTTACAAAATATAGATATTTAATTTTAAATATATAACATAAAAATTCCATACAATTTAGTATTATTATATGTATTACATATAGTATAATATAATCTATGATAGTCGAGCACGATTTAATTCAATCTAGAATTATAATATATATATATATATATATATATATATATATATATATATATATATATAAATACTGCACCAGTATTATAATATAATTATGTTCAGCTAAATGCAATATAATTTATACTGAAGAAAAAGGAAAAAAGAAAGAAAATAAATAAATTAAAAAGATCAAAATAAAAGGATCGAATAAGAAGAAGAAGAAATAGAGAGACACGAGTTAATTCGAATACGAGAACTAACAATGACGTGTTTGCGTGACCATAAAATGAATTATAACTTACTAAATACAGATATTTAATTCTAAGTATATGACTTTATAGTTGCAAATTTGCAAAGTTGCAAAGTTCTCATTTAAAGAGGGTTCAAAAGAGAGAAAGATAGAGAGAGAGAGAGAGAGAGAGAGAGAGAGAAACGGACAAAGACAGACAGAGAGATAGAGATACAGGACAGACAGATAGACAGACAGAGAGATAGAGAAAGAGAAACAGACAAAAAAGAGAGAGAGAGAGAGAAAAAAAAGTGAGAATCGTTCCGCATCGTTCAACGGACAGAATGACGTACGGGTGCTCCCCGCATTCCACCCTTTTTGCGAATTCTTTGTTCCTCTCTCTCTCACTCTGTATCTCTTACGAAGAAAGAGAGAGAGAGAGAGAGAGAGAGAGAGAGAGAGAGAGAGAGAGAGAGATGGAAATAAGAAAGAAAGAGTAGGGGAAAGTCGAAGGTGAAAAGAAGAAGAGGGTCGACTGGCTTTGTTCGCGATCATCCTCCGCGACTTTCGAGAAAAGGAATTTGAATTTCATCCTAAACGCATACGCACACACGCGCACTCAAACGCACACATAAGCAGAAAACACTTGCAAAGGATGTGCACGAATGCAACGAACGGATCCACATACATACAAATTTGCATCTCGTTTGTTCGTTCGTTCCTTCGTTCCTACGAACGATTGTGATCAAACGAAGATGCATGAATTACGATAATTAACAAGGACAATGACGACGACGACGATGACATAATTTCATTAAAAAAAAAAAGTAAATAAATAAATAAATAAAAAAAAAAAAAAACATTAAACAATAAACATTTACTTCACATTTGCACTTCAATTAAACTCTCATAAAAAAAAAACAAAAGAAAAAAAGTATAAGAAAGTAATAAAACAAATATTTCATGTCTGGAATTAGAAAAAAGTCAATGTATATATCTCTTAAAAAGGGTCAAAGTTCCTTTCTCGTTCGTTCCCTTATTCGAGGAAGGAAAGAAAACGATGAAGCCTTCCTTCGACAGGAGAGAGAGAGAGAGAGAGAGAGAGAGAGATCTCGCGAGGTCTTCCACCTTTCTTCCTCCTCCCTATCGTCTGCGAAATTTTCCAAGCAGACACAGAAGGGACGCGGACTTACTTGCGTGTATCCATTCCCGTTGATTCCACGAGGGAATTATAAAAAGGGGAAGGAAGGAAGGAAGGAAGGAAGGAAGGAAGGAAGGAAGGAAGGAAGGAAGAAAGAGAAATAGAAAGACCAAAGAGAGAGAGAGAGAGAGAGGTCTCGGGAGCAAAACGAGAACAGCAAAGTAGGCACAGGTAGACTCGAAAAACGCGCCTGTCTCGTCGTTCTTCGAGATAAATACATACATACATACATATATATGTATGTATGTGTGCGCACACTGTGTAGAATCTGAAAGTCTGTAAAAGAGAGAAAGAGAGAGAGAGAGAGAGAGAGAGAGAGAGAAAGAAAAAAACAACAAAATCGTGAGGAAGACACGGAGGAGCTCTTCTAGAAGAAGAAAAATAGGAAATGGAAGAAGAAGAAGAAGAAGATCCTCTCTTCGGGAGGATCTAAACCAACCCCTCTCCCTCTATGCACACGCACACACATATATACACACGCATGTATCTATATATATATAAGCAACAAGAAGAGGAGAAGGAGGTCTGGACGGACGAGCTCGAATTGAAGACTCTTGGACGCAGTAGGAGAAAGAAGAGAGACGCGGGGAGATGACGAGTGGGATGAGTTCTCGAAGGGGAAGGGGGAGTCAGATAGGGTGATGCAGAGATGAAGGAAGTGGAGGAGGAAAGATAGAAGAGAGGAAAAAAAAAAGTAGAAGAAATATTGACGAGAGAGCGCAACTCGCATTTTCGACTTCGACGAGAGGATGATATTCTAAGGGTACGAAAAGAAGTTTTTCTTTTTTCTTTTTTTTTTTTTTTTTTTTTTTTTTCTTTTTTCTTTTGCTCGGAGGTTCTCCATCGAACAGACGCATACGCGGTACGCGTGTAAGTGGGCGGTATTTCTTCGAGAATTCAAGAAAATATTTCGATGATGATTCGTCGTGAATTATTAAAATAAGACAAGTAAAGAAACGCGAATAATGTTGTTAAAATATTTGAAGAATGACAGAGAGAGAGAGAGAGAGAGAGAGAGAGAGAGAGAGAGAGAATGGATTATTAATCGGTTGGTAATAAATAATAATTTTTTTCTTCCCTTTTTTTTTCGTTTCTTTTTTTGTTGTTAAATTAGAAATAGAAATTCTATTAATAAATTGAATAGAATTCTTCACGATAAAACGTTCGAAGAAAAACAGCAAGAGATTGAACGCGACTAAAGATAATTTTAAACCTTTCCTACGACATACTACTACATAGTCGTTCTTCGTCGTCCTTTAGGTGGACCGTACAAGACAACGAGTGGCGGCGGTCTGAGGGGTAAATGGTAGGGAGGAAGGGAGGAGAGCAAAGGAGGACAGAAATGGGGGTGTAGGTGGAGGTTCTACGTTTTTCGAAATATACAGAAAAGTTATGAAATATCGCGAGCTTCGTGAAACTTTTAATACGCGCGTACCTCTAGAAAGCCCAGACCACTCTCTCTCTCTCTCTCTTTCTCTCTCTCTCTCGTCTTTCTATACATGCTACACACCTGCACGGTGTATAACACCGTGGGAGGAGAACGTCGGAGGAGGTTAAGGGGAGGCTGAGGAGAAGGAGGAGGAGGAGGAGGAGGAGGAAGGAGAGAGAGGCAAAGCGGCTAACTTTTTTATTAAAAAAGTTTTTCAAAATAAAAATCACACCCGCCTACACAGTGGAAGGTTTCCTGGAGGGTGAGAAAGAGGAGGTAGGAGAAAAAAGAGGAGGAGGAGGAGAGATCCAAGAGAGGGTGGTAAAAGAGGGACAACGAAGGTTTGGAGAACGTAGACGAAAGCGCCCTATGTAGGTAACTTCGAAGGACTTACGATGTCAATCCTTTTCTATCTATCTATCTCTTTCTCTCTCTCTCTTTCTCTGTACAAGTACATATTATATATGTCTATCTTTCTCTGACAAATGTGTTACTTTGCTGTTATGGAGCAACTCTCTTTCACCTCGTCACAACCCTAACGTTACCTCTTCCTTCACCACCTCCTTCCAATTTCATTCCCCCGTCTATGTTTTTCGGTGGAACGGAGATATCCAGGACTTCGTCTAACACATTGTCGCTCCTAAATTGCATTTTTCAAAAGTCTGCGTACCTTCTGTTCCCCACACCCCACCCGGCCTCACTCCTTTCTCCCCCGCGACAGAGGCAGAGCCCAGCCGGCCCCCGGCTCATACCCTCCTCTTCTCCTCTTCTACCTCTTCCTCCTCCTCTCCCCCACGCGGGTTCGAAGTCTCGTCCCCTCTCTTTTCCATTTATCTCGACGAATGAAAAGGCCGGTAGAGAAAGAAAAAGAAAATATAACGAACGGGGGAGTAAAGCGGGGCTGAGGGGATAGGAGGGCAATGAGGGGGGATGGGGGGCAGTTCTGGGTTATAGGGAAGAGGAGAGGCAGAGCGGAGAGGAGATCGAACGGGAGACGACAAAGACGGGTGGGTCCCAGGCCGGCCGACCGTCCTCCTCCACCTCCTCCTCCACCGTCCGCCACCCGCCACCGACCGACCGATAATGTTTTTTGTCGTGTAAATAAAATTTTTTCCAATACTCGATGCTCGAAACAAACGAAGCACTCCGTCAGCGAGGAGAACGAGAGAAAGAGAGACAGAAATAGGGAGGGAGGGAGAGAGAGAGAGAGAGAGAGAGAAAGAGAGAAAGAGATTGAGGATGAAAGGGTGAAGTTAGTTATAGAGAAGTACATGGGAATAGATCATCGTTGGCGGTATTTGCTAGTCAACGTCGTCGTCGTCGTCTTCGTCTTCGTCATCGTCTTCGTCGTCATCCGCAGCCCTTATCACTGAACCACTTTCTAACTAACCCCCGTTGATATGGGTCAGACGAGAGCACGCGAAGAACAGCAGCAATCGCCTTTGCCATCCATCCATCCCCATCCACCCACCTACCTATCTACCCTACCAAGTAGCTACCTACCTTACCCGTCTATCCATCTATCCATCCATCTCGTTTTTTCTCGCGATCCTCTTTCCTACACTTCTTCCTAACGAACGGAAAGGAGAATAAACGGGGGAGAGGAGGGGAGGTGAGGGCAGGTCGGGGGAACGAGAGCCGATGGTGAAGATTGAGAGGGAGAGAGGGTAAGAGGGAAAGGGGATATGTACGTACACGGTTGCGACAACAGTGGTCGCAACGACGGCAACGGAGATGATGGCAGAGGCGGCTGTAGGGGTGGAGGTGGGACTTGGGGTAGTTGGATGGACGATAGCGCGGAAGAACGAAGGAAACGTACGTGCTTATGTGTACGCACGGTATCAAAGAATCTGAAGGGAGAGAGAGAGAGAGAGAGAGAGAGTGCGTCATGATGGTTTATGCGTCCTCTTGTTCTGATCAGTCTCCCTCACCTCCCCACCCTTGCACCCTGAGATGACGCTTAGCGAAAAGGACGAAAGCAATGCAATATAAAAATACGGATGAAAAATAATACTGACAGTAATAATAATAATAGTAATAATATCAATAATAATAATAATAATAATGATGATGATGATGATGATGATGATGATGATTGATTGTAATAATGATGATAAAGAAAATAA